>NW_024739988.1:0-177500 GCF_018991925.1 Homarus americanus | reverse complement strand
ATGTTAACAGTGATGATAATGGCGATGATAGGGATGGTGTTGATTATAGATAATACTTGATAAATGTGATAATTATGGTAGTGATAGTAATAACTAGTTGAGTTACTCGGCTTGGCCGGGGTGAAGGGACAGGAGAAAGTGCACGACCATCCCCTTGGGCCCTAAGCCACCTGTATATAATATATACATTATATGATATATATATATATATATATATATATATATATATATATATATATATATATATATATATATATATATATATATATATATAGTATATATATATATTAATTAAAATAATGAAACTTTCCACAATCACATCATATATTTTATGTCTCTCTGTGTACTGTTCTGTTAATCATCATTATGGTCTGTTCTGTCCGTACATTTAATTACTATCATTTATCAGTGCCAAAGTGTTTCTCAAACCTCCTATGGTGGGTGTATCAAATCATTCTTCCTCACTAACCACATTACTTCATGACTCCCACATATCGCCTGTGTGCTCCATTAACAGCCATTACGTCATTACCTGTTCCTCATTTGCATGTTAAATTACCCAATAACCCAATCACTTCCCATTACGCCATCCCATTTGGATTTCAATGTCCAATAGCTGATAAATCCTATTCAGCCGCCCCATTTACATCAAGTAATCCCCAGCTTCCCCCGTCGCCGCATTCCTCCGGCACAAAAACGACACAAAAAACACGAAAGGTTTTCCAGTAATCAATTAGAGGTGTAAAACCCGAGAGTTAATCCCAGGAATGTTTTCTCCCACGCGCGGGTTCAATCAACGTAGCCCCGAGAACAGATTAGTCACAGTGGTGTTTATTTACCTCATAAGAAAACTCAGTGTTTGGGCGTTGGAAGACGTTGTTGTCAGCCCTTGGGAGGAGTACATCACTGGCTTACCTGTTAGGAAAAAATAGAGATTGGAATTCCGAAATATTTGCTATTAATCCGCAATTTAACTAAAAATAGGAAAATTAATTTATAATTACAATAATTATTAATATTTACACTATTATTGTCTATAGTTAAAGACCCGATAAAAGAAAATACACATACGAAGAAAGTAAAATCTTTGAAATCCAAGTAACTTTTTCTTTAAGGGATAAGCCTACTTTATTAGAGAAAACAATATAATCAAAATCCGCATCAGAGAATTTATCTATAATTATCAGTACTGAAAGAGTTTAAGTACAAGGTGTACGTACAACCGTTCCCTAGTGGTGACGGTATCATTATGTTAGCGTTTATCTAAATATACATAGACGTGTATCTGACAACTACGTGACACCTATCACACAGGAGCTGCCATGCACAGGCCAACCGGCCTAGTGCAGACGCCTTATTTTCTTATATTGTCCTGGCCAAGTCTGATAGACTTGACTAACTTACCTTTGAATATAAATGCACCAGAAAACTACTTAACTTATAATACTCGAGACCTTTAACCCAGATATGAGTAGAAAGGTGTCTGAACATTACGCCATAGTGATAGCAATGCTGTGACGAAGACTAAAGATTAATATTCCTAAAACTATATTATATATATATATATGTATATATTGCTAACTAAGAAAGAATGGTACCTCAGAGCTGCTCATTATGACTGCACGTCAGTATATGGCCCTTGATTAACACACCTGTCTTTGAGTGCTAATATATCGGATGTTTTATCTGTCTAGCGTCTGGCCGTAAACATTGACCTTCAGTCTTTTAATCCTCTCAGTATAACCTTCTCACCACTCCCTATATTGTCTCCTCCCTAACACAACTCCTCACCTCCTATACTGTCCTCCCCAACACAACTCTCACCCTCCTATATTGTCTCCTCCCTAACACAGCTCTCACCCTCCCTGTCCCTCCTAACACAACTCCACCCCTCCTATACTGTCTCCTCCCAACACAACTCCTCACCCTCCTATACTGTCTCCTCCCCAACACAGCTCCTCACCTCTATACTGTCTCTCCTCTAACAGCTCCTCCCTCTATACTGTCTCCTCCCCAACACAGCTCCCTCCTCTATACTGTCTCCTCCCAACACAGCTCCTCCTCCTCCTATACTGTCTCCTCCCCAACACAGCTCCTCACCCTCCTATACTGTCTCCTCCCCAACACAGCTCCTCACCCTCCCTATATTGTCTCCTCCCTAACACAGCTCCTCACCCTCCTATACTCTCCTCCCCAACACAACCTCCTATACCTCCTCCTCCTCCTCCCATACTGTCTCCTCCCCAACCTCCTCCTACCCCTCCTACCTGTCTCCTCCCCAACACACAGCTCCTCCCCCTATCTCTGTCTCCTCTATCCTCACCCTCCTATACTGTCTCCTCCCCAACACAGCTCCTCACCCTCCTATACTCTCCTCCCCAACACAGCTCCTCACCCTCCTATTCTGTCTCTCCCAACACAACTCCTCACCCTCCTATACTGTCTCCTCCCCAACACAGCTCCTCACCTCCTATACTGTCTCCTCCCAACACAACTCCCCAACACTCCTCACCCTCCTATACTGTCTCCCAACACAAACAACACAGCTCACTGTCTCCTCCTATACTCCACTCCTCCTAACAGCTCCTCCCCTCCTATATTGTCTGTCTCCTCCCTATACTGTCTCCTCCCTCTCCTCCCCTAACACAACTCCTCACACTCCTATACTGTCTCCTCCCCACACAGCTCCTCACCTCCTATACTGTCTGTCTCCTCCCCAACACAGCTCCTCACCCCTCCTATACTGTCTCCTCCCAACACAGCTCCTCACCCTCCTATACTGTCTCCTCCCCAACACAACTCCTCACCTCCTATCTGTCTCCTCCCCCACAGCTCCTCACCTCCTATTCTCCCTCCCCAACACAGCTCCTCACCTTCCTATACTGTCTCCTCCCCAACACAACTCCTCACCCCTCCTATACTGTCTCCTCCCCAACAGCTCCTCACCCTCCTATACTGTCTCCTCTCCTCCCCCTTACTCTCCTCCCAACACAGCTCCTCACCCTCCTATTCTGTCTCCTCCCCTCCTCCACCTCCACAACTCCTCCCTGTCAAACACAGCTCCTCACTCTACTCCCAACACAGCACCCTCCTATACTGTCTCCTCCCCAACACAGCTCCTCACCCTCCTATACTGTCTCCTCCCTAACACAGCTCCTCACCCTCCTATTCTGTCTCCTCCCCAACACAACTTCCTCCATTTCTTTCAACTCAAACTTATTTCTCCCTCCTTCTACTCTTCCTCCCCTCCTTTTACACTCTCCCTCCCAATCACTCTACAATATATCTCCCTCACATTCTTCATCTCCCCATCTTCTTCCCACTCACATTCCCCCCTCACCCTTTTCTCCTCTCACCTTGCCATTCTCTCTATGTTTCTTCTCCCTCACTCTCCCTTCATCCCCAATCTCCCTCCTCTTCTCTCTCCTTCCTTTGACCTACTCTTTTTCCCTTAACCCCCTCCCGCTATCTTGATTTCCTCCCATCCTCTTATCTCCACTCTCTCCACCCCCTCCATCCCTTCTCTACTTCCTCTCTCTCTTTCTGTATGCCTTTCCTCCCCTGCTCCACCCCCTCTTCCCTGCTCCCTCGCCTTCACTCCACCCCTCCCCTCTCTCCTTCCTTCACTTCCCCTTGCTCCCCCTCTCTCTCCACCACCCCTCTCCCACCCCACCCACCGTCCTACTTTTTTGGCATCCTTCTGCATCCCCCTACATCCCCCCCTCTGCATCCCTCCCCTACCCCCTTCTCCCGTCTCCCCTTCACCCCTTCCCCTCGCCCCCTTCCCCTTCTTGACCTCCTTCCCTCCTCTCTCTTGAACTGCCTCCCCCTCCTTCCTCCAGCTCCTCACTTGAGTATTCGCGTCAGGAGTCAGCAGGTCCTCGCTGCCCCAACACACACCTCCAGATCCTGTTAGCAAAACAGTAATCTAATTCCCACTAGCGACACCTCCTCCTGCACCCTCGGAAACCTCCGCCAGCCTCCTGCACCATCTTTTCTGCCACGGAGACATAATATTTCAGGTGCTGGTAACACTCCACTCAGTCTCCTGGCTGGTCTCAAGATGGTGTTCTTCTAGGGTAGAGGATTGTAAGGATGGTGATATGACTTGATATCTTAGTTCACTCGAGAGAAATGTTCTGTAGTTTAACAGATTATCTTGAAATGGTCGTTAAGACTCGTCTTAGATTATGGTTCTCTTAGACACTAGTACTGTTGTGAACCCGCAGGTGTTTGTCATTACTTCAGGTGTCCCTCACTGCACACACACACACACACACACACACACACACACACACACAATACACCAGAACCCTACGGCAGGTAGTACATATGTGCCGCCGAGTGACATTATGCCCCCTCAACACCATCATATACACGCACAGACAAACACATAACAGCATTCATACATCAGCACGGACAACAAACTCATCCATACATAAAAAAACAGCATCCTGTACCTGTACATACATAATATATCTCCACACTCACAAACATGCATTCTAACATGTAAACCAAGAACATCAGATCTATTCATACATAAAGTTTGTTCTCACACCAGCTCCTATTAATACATACATAGTAATATATACTAAACGTTTATTGATCCTTACATCTCACACGTCCATACCTCCATTTTTTAACATCTTATCCTATATACTGATGAAGAAATATACTCATACATACGTTCATATACAAACCTGCACACACACACACACACACACACACACACACACACACACACACACACACACACACACACACACACACACACACACACACACACACACACACAGACACACACACACACACACACACACACACACACACACACACACACACACACACACACACACCTCACGGCTCCAACATTCACCGGGTCACACAAGCGAAAAGATAAATACCAAACACCAGTGGGACGTCCACCAACCATGGTCGAGTGCCCAGGAGCGAGCTGTGAGTGTCCTTTGTGGTCCAGGAGGGAGGGTAGGGAGAAGGAAGGAGTGAGAATAATGGGAGGGGTGAGAGCAAGAGAGAGAGAGAGAGAGAGAGAGAGAGAGAGAGAGAGAGAGAGATAAGGTAGAAGGAATGAGGGACAGAGTGTGTGCGTTAGGCGGAATATAGGGTGTCTGTCTCCTATGAGGGCGGAAGTGTGTGGTGTCGTCGTAGGAGATGAGGGAGTGTGTGTGTGTGATATGAGGGAGTGTGTTGGATGAGAAGGAGTGTGTGTACGGTAAGAGGAAGTAAGGAAGTGTATGCAGTATGGAGGGTGAGAGAATCTATAAAGTGGTAGACAATATGTGAGGGAGGGAATGAAATGGTTGGGAGGGAGGAAAGGATTGAGAGAGGGAAGGATTGAGAGAGGGAAGGAGTGAGAGAGGGAAGGATTGAGGGAGGGAAGGATTGAGGGAGGGAGGGCATGGGCGTGGTTAAGATTATAGGTTATGTCTTATGAAACACCAACCATCACGGGCAATAAAACAGATGAACAGACTAATTGCAATAAAACTTTACAGAGAAGCTGGACATTGTGTACCAAAGAACAAATTAGGATTCAAAATTGCACCCATGCAAGTGAGGGGGCTAGTTTATTGAACACCTCATTACATCCAGTGCGAGGCCAATAGGGAAGTAGAGAAGTTCATGTAAACCTTCTTTGACTTACATAATTAAAGGACGCAAGTGTATAAGGGGCTATTGGTTGTGTTAATAAGCGACATGTAATGACTAAAAAATAAATGTACCTAGAGAGGATTCCTGTGTAGGTTAATCTGTTTATGGCAAAGCGTGGTAGGTCCCTAATGATGCCAAGTGCCGAGGAGGAGAGATGTTTGGTCAGGGAGGAACGACGTGATGGTGACGGCTGGGGACCTGTAGGAGGAGATTCTATAATATTATTGGTCATGGGAGTTCAAAGGTCATAGTTTTGGACTAGTATGTTAACCTTTAACAAGATATCCCGAAGATTTACATGGCAATTTTGATCAAACTTGAGAGATAAATATAATTTTCAGAGAAGTATTGAAAAATAATTGTAATATAATTATCGTATAATGATTAGGGTCATCTGTCATGGTGAAAGGTCGTCACCAAGTGATGTTTGTGGTTTGATGCCGCCTCCGAATTAATCGTTATTTTTGCCTTCCTTCTAAACCATGTTATTGCAGCTGAAGATTTAACAAGGGATTATATCATCGATGGATTACATTGGGTTAATGAACACCGGTGAGAAGAATATTGACCTTGTTTGATGATGAAACAGGACTTTCACTGCCTCACAACACGAAGAAAACAAGAAAATATGATAACCAAATCAGTTTACTTCATTTTTCTGCTTAAGGGTTTTGGTTAATCCTTGTGTGTGTGTGTGTGTGTGTGTGTGTGTGGTGTCAACACAGGATGGACCGATTTTCCACAAACTCTACAGGTAAACTTGGACAAGAACAAAGCTGAAGCTGATGACAGTGTGGCCATTGTAAAGCTCACACAGACGGAAAGTTCAGCACTGCGAACCATGACATGAGAGACGCAGGGTAAGATAAATGAAGGGGAGAGGTAAAGGCGGAAAAGGAAGATTGCGAGAAAGTCATAGGGAGAGAAGAGGAGGGGAGTTAAGAAAGAAGAGGAAGTGTGAGGTGGACTGGAATGAGAAAGGGGAAGGTGAGAAAAGGGGATAAGAAGGGATAGTAGATGAGAAGGAGGCTCTGGTAATGGAAACGTTTTGTAATATTAACCAAAGTACAGAAAAATGGTACAAATATATACTGTTGTAAGAAGACTAACTTATTTGCAAAGCCCAGCAAACTTACGGACTTGTTTAGGTTCTGATGTCTAGGGATGTAAATGTAATCTATATTGCCTTAACTCGAATTAACAACTATTAACAACTGTGAGTAAAGAGAAAGAGGCGGCAGGTGAGTCACAGGCAGGAAGACAAACGACTGTGAACTGAGATAACACTAACAGCCTCATTATCACATGCATTGAGCAAGATGTCGCCTCAACATTACCACAACAAAACATGTGGCTACTGGGCAGCAGGACCAATGGCCATAAGAACCTCTGGCCAGCAGGACCACTGACCAGCAGGACCACTGACCAGCAGGACCACTGGCCAACGCGACCACTGGTTAACAGGATCACCACTGACCCACAAGACCTCACATCTCGCTCCCTGGCTCACTGACCACATAGCCGCTAATGACCTTGACCCGATAATAAGACATGGCCCCCACTATCGTATTCCTATCAGAGCTGTATTGATCCTTCTTTCCCCCTCCCCTCCCCTCCCCTCCCCTCGCTGGCACTACGATGTCCCTGGTGGCACGGTGCCTGATGGTCGATGGTCTACCCTGCTGCTTCCGTTACTCTAAGCGAAGATGTGTGTTATTGGGTCTGGCACCTAGTGAATGAAAGGGGGGAGTGTCGTATTGGCTAATAGTGCCAATTTGGACACCACAGTGCCACTTTCCACAACACATTGACATTTTCCACAACACAGTGAACAGTGACACATCATTATGGCATATTGGACAGAACTACAACATTTGCGCCAAAATAGTTCTACTCTGGCCTGCAGTTCCAGTGCGACCTTTAATTTTCATATTTCAGAACCACGGAATATCTAGCTAAGTTACTGTACAGTTGTGATATATATTCTGATATATCATTTGTGTTTTATTATATATTATATCTAATTAAAAAATAATATACAATTCTTATGATACTACTACTACTACTTTTTGTACTACTGTTTCTACTACTACTACAACAACTACTACTAAAATAATACCTTTTTTCTAACATCAAGAACATGCACACTAGTATGGAGAGCAAGACTGGTGACAGATTGAACGCTTAAATAAATCTTAGAGAAACAGCTGAATAACCAAATAAAATGAAAATAGACGGAAATGTGAAATTTTTGGTAAATATATATACATATCTATATATATATATATATATATATATATATATATATATATATATATATATATATATATATATATATATATATATATATATATATATATATATATATATTAATAATTAACAGTTGAGGTTTAAACAAATTAGTGCCATATATTTCCCTTATAAATATGGCATACACAGCTTAATATAGTAAGTATATAAAAGATGATACAGTAAAGAATTATTGACTTGAGTTTAAAGTTATGGTTACTTATTAATAACCTACGAACAAAATAACAACTATGCTAAACCATGTCTATACTGCATTGATACACTCATACTGTTTTGTTAAATTATACGTATACTGTGTTTATAACTATAATGTATTTTTTATTTGTTCACGGGAAATAGCCCACCTGGGCACAGATCATCGACCCACAACGGGGCCTAGGGGGCGAAAAATTCAGACTAAAAATAAGTTAAAAATATAAAAGAAAAGGATTATATTAATCTACACCACGAAGATGCCGGAAAACCAGCTTTTTAAAGTGAGACAGATTGTATGAGTGTGGAAACACAGAAGAAGCAGAGCATTCCACAGTTTGGCTGTGTGAGGAAAGAAAGATGTACTATAACGGGTTATTCTAGTGTTTTGACCGACATCCACAGAGAAATGGTGGGCACCGCGGGCAAGACGTGTGTTACGAGCCCACGGCTTTGCCGGCGGTACACAGGATGCCAAATCCAGCAAACATTGCCCCTTGAAGTACCTGTAAAAGAGAGAGAATGAAGCAACATTGCGGCGAAGAGAAAGGGAAGGAAGATTATCAACTAAAAGAGGAGAGTTAATAAGACGAAATGAATTATACATCAATAATTTACACTGTATTTATAAACATTCCCTAGTACGTAACTTTATTAAATTATACAAAGTCTACTTTAATACAACGATGATAAATTATTCTATATCATACGTTTTTGAATAACTGTACTATAATATACGACATTTCATATTAATATAATTCACATATGATTTGAGACGAACTTCTTTCAGATATTACCATAAGTTGTGTTTACGTCTTAACACGGAATAAGAGAACACATCTTTAGTTAAAACAAAGTCTCAAGGCAATTTCGACGCCATTGAAACCATCACTGTCTGTATGTGAATCTGATGAATGATTTTACTCGTTGACAACAATAAATGAGTTAAGGCAAAATATTAAAGGGATTTGACTTACGAGCGTGTGAGAATATCTGGCCTGTTTCATTACCACTCAGACTCGCATTGGCAGCCAGATTAATTTTCAGACAATTGTAATTTATTCGCACTGGGAGGGACTTGGTAGGATGCCCGGAATATATATGAAATTTTAACTAAATTCATGGGGATGTACTGAACTGAATGTATGGGGATATACTGAACTGAATGTATGGGGATATACTGAAGTGAATGTATGGGGATGTACTGAACTGAATGTATGGGGATATACTGAAGTGAATGTATGGGGATATACTGAACTGAATGTATGGGGATATACTGAAGTGAATGTATGGGGATATATTGAACTGAATGTATGGGGATGTACTGAACTGAATGTATGGGGATATACTGAACTGAATGTATGGGGATATACTGAACTGAATGTATGGGGATGTACTGAACTGAATGTATGGGGATATACTGAAGTGAATGTATGGGGATGTACTGAACTGAATGTATGGGGATATAATGAACTGAATGTATGGGGATATACTGAACTGAATGTATGGGGATACTGAACTGAATGTATGGGGATATACTGAACTGAATGTATGGGGATATACTGAACTGAATGTATGGGGATATATTGAACTGAACTGAATGTATGGGGATGTACTGAACTGAATGTATGGGGATATACTGAACTGAATGTATGGGGATATACTGAACTGAATGTATGGGGATAATGAACTGAATGTATGGGGATATATTGAACTGAATGTATGGGGATGTACTGAACTTAATGTATGGGGATATACTCAACTGAATGTATAAGGATATACTGAACTGAATGTATGGGGTCATAATGAACTGAATGTAAGGGGATATATTGAAGTGAATGTATGGGGATATACTGAACTGAATGTATGGGGATATACTGAACTGAATGTATGGGGATGTACTGACTGAACTGAATGTATGGATATACTGAACTGTGTACTGAACTGAATGTAAGATGTACTGGGGTATGGGGATATACTGAAGTGAATGTATGGGGATATACTGAAGTGAATGTATGGGGATATATTGAACTGAATGTATGGGGATGTACTGAACTGAATGTATGGGGATATACTGAACTGAATGTATGGGGATGTACTGAACTGAATGTATGGAGATGTACTGAAGTGAATGTATGGAACTGAATGTATATATTGAAGTGAATGTATGGGGATATACTGAACTGAATGTATGGGGATATACTGAACTGAATGTATGGGGATGTACTGAACTGAATGTATGGAGATGTACTGAAGTGAATGTATGGGGATATACTGAAGTGAATGTATGGGGATATACTGAAGTGAATGTATGGGGATATATTGAACTGAATGTATGGGGATGTACTGAACTGAATGTATGGGGATATACTGAACTGAATGTATGGGGATGTACTGAACTGAATGTATGGAGATGTACTGAAGTGAATGTATGGGGATATACTGAAGTGAATGTATGGGGATATACTGAACTGAATGTATGGGGATATATTGAACTGAATGTATGGGGATGTACTGAACTGAATGTAAGGGGATATACTGAACTGAATGTATGGGGATATACTGAAGTGAATGTATGGGGGATATACTGAACTGAATGTATGGGGATATACTGAACTGAATGTATGGGGATGTACTGAACTGAATGTATGGGGATATACTGAACTGAATGTATGGGGATATACTGAACTGAATGTATGGGGATATACTGAACTGAATGTATGGGGATATACTGAACTGAATGTATGGGGATGTACTGAAGTGAATGTATGGGGATGTACTGAAGTGAATGTATGGGGATATACTGAAGTGAATGTGAGGGGATATACTGAACTGAATGTATGGGGATATATTGAACTGAATGTATTGGGATATACTGAACTGAATGTATGGGGATGTACTGAACTGAATGTATGGGGATATACTGAACTGAATGTATGGGGATGTACTGAACTGAATGTATGGGGATGTACTGAACTGAATGTATGGGGATATACTGAACTGAATGTATGGGGATGTACTGAACTGAATGTATGGGGATGTACTGAACTGAATGTATGGGGATATATTGAACTGAATGTATGGGGATATATTGAACTGAATGAATGGGGATGTACTGAACTGAATGTATGGGGATATACTGAAGTGAATGTATGGGGATATACTAAACTGAATGTATGGGGATATATTGAACTGAATGTATGAGGATATATTCTACAAAAAGTCGACAGTATATATTTGATATAGCGTTAACGAACTATTTTATAGAATGACGACAATATAATTAATAGAGTGGCGACGATACATTTACTAGAAGTCACGATATAGTTAAAAGAATATCGACGATATATATAGCAGAGTGTCGATGAATTATTGTACAGAATGTCAGTGAATATAATTAAAAGAATACCCACGATATTATTTAATGTAATATATTGACTATATATTTAATAAAATGTCAACGATATATCAAAATAAATAACAGACACATTTACTAGAAAGACGACGAGATATCTGATGGTATATCGACGAGACATCTCACAGAATGTCAACAATATATCGAATAAAATGTCGACGGTATGCTTAATTAAATGCTCGGGAAGCATTTAATAGATTTTTGATGAGGATAAGGGCGAGCGCCCCTGGGAGAGTTGAAGGCCCCAAGCGACCCCTCACTGTTTCAATTGACCCATGTTATACCTGGGCCAATTAAGATTGTGTAGGTGATAGTGAGGCCTGGACCACACGGGGTGAGAGTGATCCTCGTGCCGTGCAGGGGAGGCTCGCACCCCGTGGTTCACAGGTCTGATGCTAGTATTTAATTGTATATGCTGGACTCACTGTCTCCTTCTGTCTGTTTTTCTTTCTACGCATTCATATATCTCCCAATCACCGTCTACATATATTAGCGTGTGCGTGTGTGCGCGCGTTTAGGTGTGTGGGTGCGTTTGCGTGTGTGTGTGTGTGTGTGTGTGTGTAAATAAATAACTATAGGTACGCGTAATCCATGTACAATATATGAGTATATGCTGATAACCACATAGGAAAAAGAGAACACGAGTTTTCTTTTTTCCTATGAGGTTATCATCATATATATATAAGACTCTCCCATATAATCAGCATCAAATAATTGCCAATTACCACAGGCAGAGCGACTAATGGGTCGGGAACCTGTAAATCTTCATCATAAAAACATGAATTATTGAACACCAACTACCTGGGAGAGGAGTAATGGCCTCTGAGTGCTATAATCTAGATAGATCAGTAGAGTAATATAGATGGGGATAACATGAAGCGTTGGCTATATTAGGTCGGTGGTGTCAAGCTGAGAAGATTAGAGGGTATTAATATGTTAACATGCAGGTAATGAGTATGAGAGCCCTCACAAAACCTTCGCTATATGAATGATTAGAGAAACACAAGAAGAGGGAGACTATAATTAATGAAGACTATGAAGAGGAAAAAGAAAAAAAGATGCAGAGGGAAATAGAAGAAAGAAAAGACGAAGAAGAAAAATATGAGGAAGATTAAACGATAATAAAGATAAATATGATATAATTGATAAAAAGAATAAATGATAAACAATAAGGGCAAAGTAGAAAAAAACAACAACGCAACAACCAAGAACTAAAAAGAGGTAGTAGTAGTAGGAGTGAAGGGTGGTAGCTGGTGTACGTCTTGGTAGGGAGTGTGGGAGGGAGGAAGGGGGGAAGGAGACAGGGAAGGTGGAAGGGATGGAGGGAGAGGTGGGGCTTGTTAGTGCTGATATATTTATGAGTGTGTTGCTCTTGCTATTATCTCTCTCTGCACTTAGTCCTGCTCTCTCTCTCTCTCTCTCTCTCTCTCTCTCTCTCTGTTCTACCCTACATCTTTGCTCCCACAACAACAGCAACAATAAACAGTTCATTGTTACGTCATCTCACTCCACATAGAGGATTCGGCTTCTCAAGTGTCCGTAAGTTAACATTTTTTCCCCTAACGTGTTGCTGTGAGGCCGTGCGGTACATGACCTCTCTTGTTCACTTTAGTTACGATACAAATACGGGGAAGAGAATGACGTCACAAGTGCATCGAGAGTTTGTATTGTAAGGAGATGTGTTTCTGTTCTCTCCCCCAAACTGGTGATTAGAGAATGCTTATATCTCCTTAAATTGGTGATTAGAGAACTCTTCTATCCTGCTCACTTCTGACATGAGACAGAGATAAGTCGCATTTGCATCGAAATTGTCTTAAGTAGTTAACATGGGGTAAGAACACACCTTTCTGGCCCAATATAGACATAAGATCAAATGTACTGATGAGTCTGGAGTCAAGATAATTAATTCAAAGTGATTCAAGCGTTAAATTGTCCTGGTAACAAGAATGGACGCCTCAAATTCCTTAACAAATTAACATCAGAAATTACATCAAACTCACACCAGGGGACTCTTCAGCTAATCTGTTTCGTTCTCTTAACAATAATTCAGTAGCCAATATTTAATATAGATATTATTTTATTTATCATTATTATTATTATTTTTTTTTTCAGAATCCGTAGCCAGCGACTCCCTCAGCGGCCACCATTTATGCAGATCCGCTGGGGAACACATGGTCGAGATTGATGCCCACTTCACCAAACTTACCCGCACCTCCAGACACGTAATGATTTAAAGATGATAAGATGAATGAGAATAATAAGAAGACTGGAAGAGAAGGAGGGACACTGAAGAAGATGTATGAATCTTAAAAAAAAAAGTGATAAATGAGGAAGAACTAATGAATTATAGAGGAACAGATAGCGGAGAAGGGGGAGATTAACAAACAGAGAGAGAGAGAGAGAGAGAGAGAGAGAGAGAGAGAGAGAGAGAGAGAGTCTTACAGTTAGACAGAGACTAAGGAGTAAGATAAGCCAAAAAACAGGAGCAAAGGCAGGAACAAAAACAGTGAGAAGAAGAAGAAGAAGATGAAGAAGAAGAAGATGAAGAAGAAGAAGAAGAAGAAGATGAAGAAGATGAAGAAGAAGAAGATGAAGAAGAAGAATGACTGTGGAGGCTCAGAACACACTATCAGAGGGCAGCTCACCTCATGGTACTAATTATTTAAGTGTAATCACACATGTCATCACAAGACGCGAGTGAATGAACAGGAATAAGGTACAAAGCTGATAGAATGAAAAAATAATAAGCAGGAAGGAGAGAGAGAGAGAGAGAGAGAGAGAGAGAGAGAGAGAGAGAGAGAGAGAGAGAGAGAGAGGTAATATCGTGTAAGATAAAAAATAATAATATCGTCTTGGTTTACATATTTTTTGCTTTTTTTCTTAATTTTATTTTATTGTAATTTTTGCCCGAAGATGTGTGTGTGTGTGTGTGTGTGTGTGTGTGTGTGTGTTCTCCTCAATCTCTGTATATCTATTCATCTCTACCTTAATCCATGTATGGATGTGTCTACCAGTATCTCATTATCTCCTCTCTTTCTCTCTCTCTTTATCAACTCCCTCTCTTTTCTACCCTTCCTCCCTTTCCCTCTTTCTATCTCATCTTCACACATCTGTCTCATGAATCCTTGTCATAAATTCCTCCTTCTCTCGTCCTCTCTTCCCTTACATTTCCACTGTCAAAGATCGAGCCCAGTCCATCTCTTGCTTAATACAATCAATAAAGAGAGAGAGAGAGAGAGAGAGAGAGAGAGAGAGAGAGAGAGAGAGAGAGAGAGAGAGAGAGAGAGAGAGAGATAGATAGATAGATAGATAGATAGATAGATAGATAGATAGATAGATAGATATGGATGGATAGATGGATGGATTTTTAAGTAATTTCCAAGTTGATATTGCTTCAGCATGTAGTCGCACAGTACGTAGATAGTGCAAGTATAAACTGTAGATATACAGTTGATATATAATACAAGAATGTAGGCAAACAGTGCAGGTGTAAAAATAATATACATAGTGCAGGTATATACCAGGTAGTAGGCAGCTACCAAACAGGGAGGTACTACCGCCTGGGAAGATATTGAAAGCATAATGTGTTGTCTAATGGTTGACCCTGCTGCCATATGGCATCACAAATCTGTGACCAATTCCCAGATTGCTTACCTGACTTTCTGCCTCATTTACACACAATTGTAGGGTCTTAATTGTTTCTCTTACTTTGACAACACAACATACAGTGGCGGACAATATTCCCCGAATACTTGGCAATATCTGGCATCTACTTCTGGGTTGTACATATGATTAGTTTATGTCTAATAACGCTGCTTTTCATCACATTTTACGGCGGAACCACAAGGGAAAAAAAAATCCTGAACACAGAGAAAATTCCAATCCCCTTCACCTAATGAGCCTCAATTACCTATATGCCAGACACTGCTAAGTGTCCAGGGAATTTTGTTCGCAGCTGTACATATGATTTAATTTCATTTCCCAGTTTTGATCTTTTTCTTCTAATTTTTGTATTTATTTGTGGTTCTGTATTATTATTATTATTATTATTATTATTATTATTATTATTATTATTATTATTATTATTATTATTATTTCGCCCCCAAGGCCCTGATGTGGGTCAATGACCTGTGCCCAGGTGGCCTAATCCCCGTAAAAAAATTAAAATTAAATTGTACATAGACTGTGTAAATAAACATAGTGCACTAGTACACACAATGTATAGGGGCAATGTAGGTATACAAAATAATGCATATGGACTGTGTAGGTATACAAACATTGTCCATAGGCAGTAAACGTATACAAACAAGATGGTAAACAGTAAGTCAATTCAACCAATGATCACCCAAAAACAAAGTTATCACAAGCTTCGTTCCATCAGGGTCTCTATAGACTACCAGATACTGTACAAAAACTTTTGTTCACTAATATGTACAAACTTCAAAGTATAACTCATAAGTTTTTATTTTTGTTAAGTTTTTGTCTCAAGTAGAAACTCAGACTATACGTCCGTTCTTAATCCCTTGAGTACTATGACTAAACTCCTTGAGTGCAACGTTATCACACTCAGAGGAATTTGTCTTCGTATTCAAGGGGTTGAGACATTGTACTTCAGGGATTAAGTCATCGTATTCAAGGGGTTATGTCATCGTATTCAAGGGGTTAAGACATTGTACTTCAGGATTAAGTCACCGTACTCATGGGGGTCAAGTCATCTTACTCATAGGGGTATGATATATCTTACACTTTAAGCTGAGTCAGAGTACTTGGGAAGGTTACATCGTACTCAGTTTGCTTTCTGTACTGGTTATTAGATGTTACTACGTACAGTACATTAAGCTTTTCTTGTGTACTTGTTACCAGGCGTTAGAAAATACATTAAGGCTGTTTTATCTGTATTTGTTACTGAATGTTAATACCTACATCACTTATTTTTTGTACGTACATCATGATCGTGTTCGTTCCTTGTTACCATCATGTTTGTACCTAATAACAGGCACTTAGACGTACATTTTCACCCATGCTAAAGCAGATAAATCTGGACTCTGGACAAGGCAACATAACCCCAGTCTTGCCGCTTGGTGTCCTCCCTCTATCGTCCGGGAAATTAATGGTATTTGCGCGGGCTGGGCACCCACGTTTAACATGTTTGAACGTGTCTGGGTCAATAGGGATGTTGACATAATCCTCATCTGGGAGAGTCGGTGATGGAGATGTGGTGGCTCTTGTTGTCATGGGTAAGATAGGAGAGCTTTTTTGTGCAGTTTTTCTGTTTTTTTCTTTTTTCTTTTCCAGTATGTCTGTTTGTCTGTATGCCTGTCTCTCAACATGTCTCTGTGTCTCCCAGGTTTTAATGATTAATTCTGTGGTCATTTTCGTTTCCTATTTGTACTGTAGTGTTTTTTATACGCCTTTGGAGGACTTTTTTAATTTACTATTGGCTTTAAGGGGTTGATTTTTTGTTGTGTGTGTTTACAGTGTGTGGAGATCACTTGATTGGTTTACGGTTAACATGACACGAGAGATATTTGGACCCTGATATTCACTGTTAACATCTCCTGTATACATTGCTAACATCTCTTGTACATACTGTTAACGTCTTTTGTACAGACTGTTAACGTCTCCTGTACAGACTGTTAACGTCTTCTGTACACACTGTTAACGTCTTTGTACACACTGTTAACGTCTCCTGTACAGACTGTTAACGTCTTCTGTACACACTGTTAACGTCCCCTGTACACACTGTTAACGTCTCCTGTACACATATAGACTGCAGAGACAGCATCGTATAAATTATGTTTTGTGTCGTTAGATCATTATACAGATACCACTTACAATACTGTTGTGTTGTGAACAATTTATTTGATATTTCAAAAGACTTTTTGCCTTAGAATCCGATATTTTCATAAACATTACTTTCTAAGGCTCAAACTACATCTTTGCCGAATTTTAAGATTTCCAGAATACTTTGTTAATATTCCAGTGTCTTCGATGCTTAGTAGTCGCAGTTAAATTCTCACTACAAAGTTACAAAGTGCACGAAGGAGACATTCATCCCATACATCTCTGTCCTGCTGACTGCTGGATTTACCAGGAAACCGCCATAAACACACAACTGGCTTCTCTGGTTCCACGTTGCCGCTGCATAATCAATAGCAGAGACGCAACATATTAACCTTCTCATTACAGTGCCTAAATATTTATATAGTTCTGTTATTTCAACTCGAGATTCAGAACAGCTGAACACCACATTAGTTTCCTTAATAATGTAGAACACTGAGAGAAGACCTCTATGTTGGCCACACTGACAGCGAACCTCCACTGTTTATAAAAACCTGAATAGGTAGTCGAGCTTTTGTTGCTTTTAGATCCTCTGAACCATCACCAATTACTGCAATGTTGGCTGCAAACAACAGACTGTTCAGACTGTTGACTCCAGCTATAACTGCCAAACCGTAATCCTGAATGCATTTTGTTAAAATATTAACATTTAAGCAGAGGAGATTCGATGATGGGGGGAAATATATAGTTTTGACCCCTTCACTACAGGGACGCCACTTTTGATAACGCCACACCATTTTACTCAGCACAGAAGGACCGTGTATACGAGGGCTTAAGAATGGTTATACTTGTATGGCCAATTTTGTTGTTCTTTATTATCTTCAATTGGAACTGGTTTTTATGTTATTTTCTTGTATTCGCGTTTTCTTCTTGTTCTGACCAAACAGACGAAATAAATAAAATGGTTATAATTAGATTCAGGAAATGAATTTTACTATATGTTAAAATAAATTATTTTTTTGAGTTGTATCAAAGAGTAGACTTTTCAATAAAAGTGACCACTGAAACGTTAGTATTAATGTGACCAGTCACCGGCGTATTGTAAACATTGGCTTATTATCCTCACACATGACGAACACAGATTCCTGTTTAAAAACATTTAAACAACAAAATATCACCACTAGACTATCCCTATTCCGCCCCTCCCCCCCCTTTTGTCCAGTGCAAAATATTTTGATTGTTCAATGTTGCGCTTGGCTGCAGGCCTGGTATATTGGTGATACATATGAATATAGAGCAATTACTGGGCCTGCCTTATGTTCCTGCTACAGCTGAAAAAAATGTTTGGGGTGAAAAAATTCTATGAAAGGGTTTGGGATGAATTCAGAACAATGCTGTTAAGGGTAAACTTTGAGCCAGTGGACTGCGGCGTTAAAGTGTGCAGCTCCCCAACATTTATACGACATTTCACAAAAACTGCTCATTTGACGACTCTCATGGCCTGTTTAAGGAAGCAACGGGGAATATGCGCCAAGCGTGAGATCAGTGAAAATATTAACAGAGCCAAACAATAATAAAACAAAGACTAACAGCATCTGTGAGGCTAATAAAAGATGTAACACCACACCACAGGTAACATGTCTGATAAAACACTGGCACGACAACTGAAGTAAACAAAACTTACATCTCCCCCTCCACACACACACACACACACACACACACACACACACAGAATGCCAGAGAGAGAAAATTGCTGTAAGAATGCAATAAGACAGAAGAAGGTAATAAGCAATCAGGAGCCTGTCAAGAGCCAAGAGAAGAATGCCAAAAGGAACACTGACCCAAGTTACAGTCAGAAAATGCTCCGTGTACAAGTGAGGTCAGTATAACAATATGTTTTTAACGTATTATCGACTTTCATATACAGCGTAAAATAAGACTCTACCTTCGGTTAGATAATACGCCAAAATATAACACAATCATGTCTCACGTCCAACAGCTGATTGAATTATCTTGTTTTTATTTCGTCAGACTTTTATGTCAAGCGAAATCAACCCGATCTTCTAACCCGGGAAAATTATATTGTTTTTAAAAAGTAAAGATTTAAAAAAAATAATAATCACAGAAAATAAATCCTTTAATTCAGATTTTATTTTATTCATGTTGTATTTTCGTGATTCATCCGACGAAATAAACTTTATTTTGATATGGTGTTCGATTTACGTCGTATTTTACACAGGTTGTTCATGGAGAGTAATGAGTGTTCTATAATTATCAGAGGGAAAATAAGTAGAAAGTCAAAATAACAAAAATATTCATCGCAATAGTGTGGCTGAAATCCTTGAAAAAAAAAAATCTCATACTAAAGATTTATGATAGTAACAGTGACTAAAACCTGAGGAATATTTTTTGTAAACTGAACGAAGACCAGTTTACCAGGTTGGTTTAGAAATAAATTAATTGAGATCAGTTCATATTATTATTGCTATGGTTTGTGTTATTATCATTGTTGTTATTAGTGATGTCTAAAAAGTTCTCTCCTTAAAAATTAAAAGGACGGAAACCAATACAGGCCAAGACCTGAAATAAAGAAAAAAGTTTACCTTGGAAAAAAAATGGATCTCGTCCGTGGAATAAAGGCCTTCGGAAGCACCATATAAATCAGGAAATACGACTGTTCAGAGTGGGGGTGAGGCGAGTGTCGTATTTCTTGTATGTAGCCCAGAAATGTGCAGGTCTGAGACGATGAATGATCGGTGGTGTGAGTGATGGGTGTACGTCATATCTCTCTCTCTCTCTCTCTCTCTCTCTCTCTCTCTCTCTCTCTCTCTCTCTCTCTCTCATTTTTTCTCTTATAAATGGTATTGAAAATACTACTACTACTACCAGTAATAACAGTAGTAAGAGTAATACTAGCAGTAATATTAACACAATGTAATAATAATAATAATAATAATAATAATAATAATAATAATAATAATAATAATAATAATAATAATAATAATAATAATAATAATAGTAATAATAATACCTGACAAGGTGGGGGCACCCTTAGCACTAACTTTAGGAAATTTCTCAACAAAAGAAACAACATGTCTTACCACGTGAAACTGAAAAAAGTGCCCAAGGAACACGTTTTGCGTAATATCACTGTCCATTACGATTGTCCCCGTGTTGAGTCTGGCAAGTGGTCACCACGCTCCAGTGGCCGTGTTTGGTTTCTGGTTTCCGGGACTAGACGGTTCGAATGTTTCTCGTTATAGAAATGATTTTTTTTTCTTAATTTAAAGAGAGGAAAAGAATACTGCTGAAGTATTTCAACTTAGATTAGGTTAAGTTAAGTTAGGTTAGACAAGCTTCCTCAGCTTATTATAACCTTAAGAACCTAACTTAACATTATGTAATCTAATCTAACTTCATGAAATCTAACTTGATTTAATTAGCATAGTTAAACTTAGCCCTAATTCAACTTATTATTTTAATATGACCTAACTTCATATAATCTAACTTAATTTAACCTAACCCTAACTTATCCCAAAGTGATTAAAGCTTCTCTAACGTGTCATTGTACAATGTAACGTAAACTAAGATTTTAAACTAACTTAGTTTCACAAAATCTAACTTAACCTAATTTAATCAAACCTAACTCAACATTGTGAAATCTAACTTAACCTAACATTTAAAGCTACCGTAACGTCGCATAATCTAACCAAACTTACCTAACCTAATTTAACCTAATCTATTTTAATCCAACCTAATCCAACCTAACCTAACCTAACGAAACCTAACCTAACCTAACCTAACCTAACCAAACATAACCTAACCTAACCAAACCTAACCTAACCAAACCTAACCTAACCTAACCTAACCTAACCTAACCTAACCAAACCCACACTTAATTCATCCATTGACACACCTTGACCTATCTGTTACTTCCCTTCCTTAAGAGTGAACTTTGACCTTGACCATTGACTTAAGTTCTTCAATTTTCAATCAACTTCTCTCTGGTCAGAAGTCATCCCAGCAACCAGGTTATGTATTTGAAAATATATAAAAAAATCTCTTCATCCGAGTTTGATATATTACTTACAAGGGAAATAGTCAATCTTACCTGAGGTGTAAGTTTCACCTTTGACCTACTACAAGACTGGTTCCTCTCTGTCGTCATACTAGTCACTCTACCAAGTTTCATTAAAGTCTTATAAACTCTTACCAGCCGTTGTCGCCTTGTTGGGCAATGAGTCAGTCATATTTCCAGCCTTCAATACTTTCTTCATGACAGATTTACTCGTCGTCTTGCACAAATTGATTTTAGGTATTATTAAAATCTCTCCTGTTTACATAGTGTAATATTTTTGAAGATAATAACTCGAGTGAGGTGCGTTGCCTAGTGTAAACAATGTAGACAATGTTTGGTGGTAAACTTCTTGCTCATCTCCTCCACCGCATCTCACTCACTGTAAACACGTCCTTAAGTGCACCTCCATGACGAAGGAGATAAAAATAATATTAAAGATTATATGGATTAAATATATTTTTATTTTCACTGTTAACTGAATGTGATACAGACAAGACAACAAAAACATCTCATAATAGTGTGGTAAATACGTAAAGAAACTATAACGCACCAACTTAACGTCAATGTATCAGTAATATCAAACGATGACCTAAATGTCAAGTCGATCCATTGGTTTATTCTTTAACTATTGACCAGAAAACAAACACTCTCATAAACCCGAGACTTCAAAATAACCTAACGGATGTAAACTGTAAATGTGGACGACAAAGGTTATCTAGTGTGTAATAGAAAATCAATATTATAAAGAAAACTGTATATCAAATTTTATATCTATCGGTCAATCCATTCTTTAGATATTGAGTGAGACAATATGAGTAATGGTACAGAAAGGTTAGGGGTAGGATAAAGGTAGGTTAGGAGTAGGTTAAGGGTAGGTTAGAGGTAGGTTATTTGTTTTGGTTAGGAGTAGGTTACGGGTAGGTTAGAGGTAGGTTATGTTTTGGTTAGGAGTAGGTTTGGGGGAGGTTAAGGGTAGGTTACAGGTAGGTTAGGAGTAGGTTATGAGTAGGTTATGAGTAGGTTAGAAGGATTTCATGGGTAAGTTAGTGTGGACAAGTTATGGGTAGGTTATAGGTAGGTGGGGCTGGGTAAGAGAAAAGTTTAAGTAGTCAGAGGTAGGTCAGTGGTAAGTCAGGGGTAGGTTAGGAGCATGTCAGGGGAAGGTCAGGGAAAGGTTTAGGGGAAGGTTAGGAGCATGTCAGGGGAAGGTCAGAGAAAGGTTAGGAAAAGTTTATGGGTATTTCGGGAGATCTCTGTTCTTGATTTTTCCTCTCTCTCTCTCTCTCTCTCTCTCTCTCTCTCTCTCTCTCTCTCTTTATAAGCGTGCTGTGTAAACTCGCCAAATTTCCTCCTCTCTCCCAGTTTTTTCAACACTTTCAATTTCGTTAGGTTGGCAAATCCATCATGGCGCAGCGGATGATTTATGCCCTTGTACAGCACCCAGTAGGGGAGAGGGAGGGAGAGGGGATGACAAAGAGAGAGGGAAGGGAGGGAAAAGGGGGGAGAGATAAATAATAGGGAGGGGGGGGAAAGGTGGGGGAATAATCGGAGAGGAAAATGGGGATAATAGGGAGAGGAGAGGGAGGGAATGGAAGGAGAAGAGGGATGGAAAAAAGAGAGACGGATATGATAAACAGAGGAGTGAAGTAATAAGGAGGAGGAGGAGGGATAGGGGGTAATAACAAAAAGAGAGAGTAGGAATGGGAAAAACAGTGAAGGTAAGGTATAGAAAACAGAGAAAAATAACATAGATAGAGAGAGAGAGAGAATGGGGTGAGGGAAGAAGGGAGGGGAAGGACTGAGTTATAAAGAGGGAAAGAGTGATAGAGAGGGGAAGGTAGAGAGAGAGAGGAGGAATGACGAAAAAATAGACCTGGGGCTAATAAAGAGAAAAGGGGGAAAAACAAAGAAAAAATAGCAAAGAGGGGATTAGGAGAGAAGGAAAAGGAATAACAAAAGGGGCTGGGGAGAGGAGGAGGGAAGAAGGGAGGAGAAGGAGGAAGAGGAGAGAAAGAGTGAAGGGGAGAGAGGAGAAAAGGGGAGCTATTCTTCGATCCCACTAAAACAAAGACTAACTTTGGGGTCATAGCGGAAGGGGGTGAGAGGGGAGAGAGAGAGGGATAGAAAGTGGGAGAGGAGGAGGAGGAGGAGGAAGACGAGGAGGAGGAGGACGAGGAGGAGGAGGAGGAGGAGGAGGAGGACGAGGAGAGAGAGAGAGAGAGAGAGAGAGAGAGAGATAAATAATATAAGAATAGACAAATTAAGAAAAAGAAAGAAAAGAACAGTGGGAAGAAACCCCCACAGGAAGAAAAGAACTAGAATAAAGGAACCGAAGGATACAAATAAGCTAATAACAAATAAAAGGGTAAATAAAAGACAATAAAAACAACACGTCTTGCAAATAAAAGTAAATATTACAAAACAAAACACGTGTTAAGAGCTAACCTCTCGTAGTCTCTAATACAATATAATAAAATGTAATGAATTGTAATGAATCGTAATTTATTCTAATCTGATTAATTGTAATGTTTTGTAATGTTATAATGTTATGTATTACCATGTGATGAAATACACTATTAATGAAGATAGAGTTACCTCAGGTTTATTGACACAGGGGGTGTTAAGTGACCTCCGGCCTCAAGAGGAAATACTAACAACTACTGGTGACGCTGTTGTTGTTTTCTTAATGTACATAAGGGTTTCATCGTCTAGGGTCATTAAGCACCGTACATTAAGAAGGAATTTCAATACTGGATAACAACACTTAACAATTATGAGAAAAATTCAATTATTTAGTTTACGTGTACTTAGGTGCTTCAACTACTAAGATCTGTATGCGCCGTCCACGAAGTTATAGTTTCTATACTGAATAACAACTTTTGAAAACGAAAAAATCTTTCATACAAAGTTCTTGTTTTAAAGTATTTTGGTAGAGCCAGGATCTTTTAACATCGTTCACTAACTTTCTGATCACTTTGCCAGCACCTTCTGAATATCAAGAACGATATTCTCTTTCTGGATATGTCTTGTGGCTAAATTCTTCAAGGAACTACTATGTGCACCTGCTAAACACTATATGGGATACACATGTCTCTCCTTCAGTGTCCAGCTAGAGGGGCGAACGGGAAGATTATGATACGTGCATATATAAGAGACACTTCGCTTTCCACTATTACCAAGCAAAAGGAAGTAATAGAAACGAAATTATGCGAAAAAGAGGTGAAGCAAAGAGAAAATAAGCGAACTAAAAAGAAATGATTTAGAAACATATGCACAAAAGAATACAGAGCGGAAAAGGAAACGGAATGAAAGGAAAGGAGCTTAAAGAAGTGAAAAAGACAAAATAATAAGGGGAGGGAAGGGATATGAAATTGAAAAGAAACAAGAGTTAGGGAAAGAGGGTGATAATCCCTGGTAACAGTAAGACAATAGTGTTAGTGTCGCCTAGTTTCTGTTGCTGGCGATACCAAGGGGTCGTGTTTGGTACTGCCGGTTGTTGGGGGATAATTCATACCCCACACACTCTTGTTACCACGAATACCAATAACAACAGGCCCTCCATCTGCTGCTGACGATACCAGCTGTTGCTACCAGTACCAAAAATATGTTAGAAAAAGGAATCTTAACCCACTGTTGTTACCGATACCAACTAGTTCTAGAAGGTATCTTGCCAACCCACTCGCTTTCCACCTTTGCCGACGTGGACAGCTCTTACCAATACCAGCAGTTCCTGGCTGATACTACTGATAGATCCAAGTTACTTCCCATCCTCCATCCATCAGCCCTAAGGTGAGTGACGGCACCGGACACACCTCATCACACTCTCCCTGGTTGGCATCCCCAGATGGCATTCCTGCCAATAGCACAACTTCCTCCCCACTAAGGTTGCCACTTTACCAAGGCGACACAAGTGTTGATAGCAGGTGGGGGTCGTCCTTAGCCCGAGCCACACAGGGATTGACAGTCGATTCACCACGTCCAAACTTAGGCTAAAATATATGTTTTCAATAACGTTACTACACACACACACACACACACACACACACACACACACACACACACACACACACACACACACACACCGGCTGCAACTCTATTAATAAACCGTTTATTATTATTATTATTATTATTATCATTATTATTATTATTATTATTATTATTATTATCATTATTATTATTATTATTATTATTATTATTATTATCATTATTATTATTATTATTATTACACACACTACCAGTACTACTACTACTACTTTGCTGTCACTCGGAATCGAGTACGACAATCATCCAGCAATGTTACAATGATAGGAGTTATTAAGGAAGTCCCCTTCGTTGGTGAGCTCTGAGGTGACTCGAGAAGCCGATACAGGACCGGCAGGATCGTCCACAGATGTTGCATGTGTGGAGGGCTATATCTAGTGTGGGAGGGGCGGCGGCAGCGTCTTTCCGACGCTGGTGCTTGTCTGCCTCGGAATGCCGTCGGGCTAACTCGAAAATATTGACACTTTCTCGTGTTTGTTTTTTTTTTTTTTTTTTTTATTGGGCACTCTCCTACATCCTTGTGTAAGGTGAAGCGCAGAAGCGTTTACAGTGACCAACAGGGAAGCATGCTAAGTTCATGCTTGCCTTTATGTCTCATGATTCAAGGGGGTAGAAGCCTGAAGAGTCAAGGGCATAGAAGCCTGAAGAGTCAATGGTTTTTATGTCATCAAGTTATTGGAAGCTCCAACAACTTGTCCCTGAATACGAATTCGCAACTTTCGATTTACACCAGGTACCTACTTTACTGCTAGGTGAACAGGGACTAATGGGGGCTAGGAAGTATGTCCAAACAACTTCCTACTTTCTCCAAGCGTTACGGTGTGGAGTGACCGTCTTTCAGGTGAGGGGGTCGATTTGGCATTTATTCAGGTTTGTCTTAATACTATCCTTATACCTTTTCCGTTGCCCTCCAGCGTTACGTTTACTATTCGTTAGATGACTGTAAAGAAAGCTGCTTAGGCTGTCTACTGTAGTCCATGTGGGTAACATGGTCAGTCCAATGTAGTTGTTCATGGATAATGGTAGCGTCGATGCTCCTACAGTTGGTGTCAGCGAGAATACTGGTGTATGTTCTCCTGTCTTCCCAGCGAACTCTGAGGATGGAACATTGACTACGTTGGTGAAGGTTTTCAAGTCCTTGAGGTGCCTCCTGTATGTGACCCATGTCTCGCTGCCATATAGCAAGGTGGGGAGACCACTGCTCGATACACATGTAACTTTGTGAGGTCGTCTGCATGCTGAAGTTCGATAATGGAGGTTGCCAACTCCTTTGTTCCTGCCTGGAGTCGTCTTATGTTGAAAAGAAACTTCATCCGGTATTGGATGTCCACCTCTCCAGCTAAATTGGCACTGGCAGCCAAGAAAATGGAAAAGAGAGTTGGTGCCAGTACAAATCCTTGATTTACCCCCGTTTGAATGGGGAATAATTCTGACTGGGTGCCATTGTACAGGATACTGCCGTTCATGCCATCGTGGAGTTGCCTCACAATGGCGATGAATTTTGGTGGGCAGCCAAAACAAGGCTGAGGGTCCGCCAAAGGGCTTTCCTGTTGACAGACACGAGGGCCTTGGTTAGGTTGATGAAGGTCATGTACAGGTCAAGACGCTGTTCTCTGCACTTTTCCTGTATCTGACGGTCAGCGAAGATCATGTTAGTGGTGCCACGTGATAGTCTAAAGCCACATTGAGATTCTGGGAGGAAGTTTTCCGCCTTAGGAGGAAGTCTGTTTAGGAGGACTCGGGCGATAATCTTGCCAGCCACGGACAGCAGTAAGATCCCTTGTTCTTATAAATATTGACGACGGAGGTGTCTTTGAGAGCTTGGGGAATTTCCTTCTTTTCCCATATATTCCCCAGGAGAGAGTGGAGACGGCTGGTAAGCAGAGGTCCTCCTGCTTTATACACCTCGGCTGGGATTATATCAGGCCCTGAAGCTTTGTTATTTTTCATCTGTTTGATGGCAATAGTTACCTCATCCAGGGATGGAGGATAGCTGAGGTAGGTCACACACACACACACACACACACACACACACACACACACACACACACACACACACACATTCCGTCTGTCAGTTTTTTTTTAATATTTACAGTCCAATCATAGGTTACAAACTGTATTTTTATTATATATTGTGATGTTTGCTTTACCTCGTGTCTGTAACTTTGTTTGTGTACGTGTGTGTGTGTGTGTGTGTGTGTACATACGTTCGTTTGTGTATGTGTGTGGCGGACCCCCCTAACCACCTCTCTCTCTCTCTCCCTCTCTCTCTCTCGCCTCATTTTTCCTTAATAATAACACTTTCACTTGCCTCTAGCCTCCACCTTTGTTTCTCACGCTCACTCTCTCTCACTCTCATTGACTCTCACCTCATCAGTTCCTTGACAAAGATACTCTCAAGAGTTCAAACAGTCATATCTCCCTTTACTTTCTCTCTCTCTCACTTTCATCTCACCAAGTCCTTAATAATGACAGTCTCCTTGGCTTCAGTCAGTTATATCTCACTCTCACTCTAACCTTATCAGCTCCTGCATAATGACAGTTTTATTCTCACTGCTCCATATTTTTATTGTATTTATCTTATTTATTCTCTTATTCTCTCCCTTCCTCTCACTCTCCCTCTCTCACTCATTCTCTATTTCACTCGTTCTGTCACTATTTCACCTTCACTTCATGAACTGCTTAATAAGATCATCTTCACTCTTCCTTACACTCACTCTCACCTCATCAACCGCTAAATAATGTTACTCTCACTCTCACTCACTCTCACCTCATCAGCTGCTAGATAATGACACCCTCACCGGCCTCAAGCAGTCATCTACATAATCTTAAAGCATCTCTCAAAAGCTTTGACTCTTTTTCGTGTTCGTTCAATCTCCCGGAGTCTTCCAAGCAAAAGTTAACTTCCTTCAAAGTCTTTCAATACTTACTTCACTAACAAAGTTTAAATTGAAGTTATATTTTATAATGCGCGTCACTATTAGTTCTCTCTGCTGTTGTGCTCCTGAAATATTATGATGTTTATGAACGGTAATGAGGTTGTTTAGTGTTTTGTTGACGTAATTCGATGTTACTTATGTGAAAGTGTGCTTGATTGAGAGGTGAGTGAGTGAGTGAGTGAGTGAGTGAGTGAGTGAGTGAGTGAGTGAGTGTAAGTAACAAGAGTGCAGAGGTCTTATTGCAACTATATCTTGCGCTAGTCAGGCCGCACCTCGATTATGCGGTTCAGTTCTGGTGCCCTTATTATAGAATGGATATCAATTCACTAGAGCCGGTGCAGCGAAGAATGACGAAAATGATTCCGGGACTTAGAAACCTTCCATATCAGGATAGGTTAAAGAAACTTAACTTACATTCCCTAGAAAGACGAAGAGTACGGGGAGATATGATAGAAGTATTTAAGTGGGTGAAAGGAATCAATAAAGGGGATATAGATAAAGTTCTTATAATATCCGAGCAGGATAGGACTCGGAGCAACGGATTTAAGTTGGATAAGTTTAGGTTTAGGAGGGAGATAGGAAGAAACTGGTTCACAAATAGGGTGGTGGACGAGTGGAACAAGCTTAGCAACTTTGTAGTAAGTGCTGGAACTCTGGAAAGTTTCAAAAGGAGGCTAGATAGATTCATGGATGATAGAGAGTTAGTAACTCTAGACAGGAGCTGCCATGCACAGGCCAACCGGCCTATTGCAGACTCCTTATTTTCTTATGTTCTTATGTGTGTGTGTGTGTGTGTGTGTGTGTGTGTGTGTGCGTGTGTGTGTGTGTGTGTGTGTGTGTGTGTGTGTGTGTGTGTGTGTGTGTATCAGAACTCTTTATGAAGTAATATAACGTATCATGACATAATGCAATGTGTCATGAAGCGTTGTGACTCCGTATTATGCTAATATATAGTCCTAGATGGTAGATACATGTATAATATAACTCAGCATCACCTACCATAGTGTTAAGTGACGCACCTTGTCGTTATATATTATAAGGTAACATCAGGCAGATAGCGTCTCTCTGATGAACTATGCGGACAAGTTGTAGAATCAATGATAATTTACTACTGGGCTGGAGAGCTACGTTTAGTGTTTCACCTCTCCCTGATATGACTCATGATGTCAGCCCCAGAGTCTCTCACCCCACTGCCCTCACCACATTCCCCCACTCCTTAGTCCCCATCCAACATACCCTCACCCTAAACCTACAGCCCCACTCTACCCCAACCCCAGCCCCTACCCTACCACCTTCCCCACACTCACACCTTTGCCCCACCTCCAATCTAACACCCTCTACTCCCACTCCGACCCTCACCCCATACTCCAACCTCCCATCCTTATCTTCACCGCTGGTTGAACCTCATATGAACGTTTTTCTAGCTAATATAAATTAAACTCGAGTTTTAGGGTCTTCAGGGGTTCAGCTGCTGAAAGTAACCTTCATATATGAAATCTTCTAATTCTATAACTGCCTATTTGACCATTTGGAAAACAACAACACCAACAACCATTTCAACTCTTTTCCACCTGAGTCACCCAGTCACGCAACACGACAGGGTGAAATTGATGACCACAACATTCACTATAATCCCTTAAATCCGACGGTGAAGATAATTTCTACGTACGTCAATTTTCTACGTCAAATATGGTGTTGTGCAGAACCACCATGAGAACAACACCAGATTACATTAACTTACGCTTATATTATCATAACCGCACTACTCCTAAATCGACTCTCCTGATGCCAATCGCTATATCCATCTTATACACGTGTTACTATTCCTGCCAAGAAAAGGTGCACCTAGATATTATACCTTCATATCACTAATTAACTTACATCTCAGTCCCCTGTTACCGTGTGTGTAACAAACTAACCATCAGCTTATAGTACACTTCCGTTACTTTAATTATAATATTAATAAATACTGGTGGTATAGTGTCAATAAATACTGAAGTACTGGTGGTATAGTGTCAATAAGAACTGAAGTACTTATGGTATAGTGTCAATAAGTACTGGCGGTATAGTATCAATAATTACTGAAGTACTGGTGGTATAGTGTCAATAAGTACTGAAGTACTGGTGGTATAGTGTCAATAAGTACTGAAGTACTGATGGTATAGTGTCAATAAGTACTGAAGTACTGATGTTATAGTGTCAATAAGTACTGGTGGTATAGTATCAATAATTACTGAAGTACTGGTGGTATAGTGTCAATAAATACTTGTAGTATAGTTTCAATATGTAAAGTGCTAACATTGCAGTGAGTTACTTGTTACAGATGCATCAAGCCTGCACAATACCTGGATAAGATACGTAACGTAACATCACGCAAGATAACGTTAATACATCCAATAATACAACACGAATGACTGGTAATTAATATTCTTTTCTGACATCATTATGAAGTTATAATATAGATGACCTAAAGAAATAAATATTCTTGGCGAACGAATATTGTAGAATTATATATAAACCAAACATAAGAGCGTCCTCTCTATCTCTCTCTGCGACAAACTTAAGGACATCATAAGATCGAATAAGACTTGGGACAGGAACAGAAATGGGACTTGGAATAGCCACTCAAACTAGGCAGTATAAGGGTTCCATTTGCCTAATTTCACATTATAAGGCCATTAGAATCAATAAGGCTCAAAGTGCCTCACAAACCCCCGGTAAATTATCCCTTGTGGATAATGCCTCTCCGAGCTGGGTACATTCGACGTGACGTATCGCTCATTAATCATCGTTTCAGCGGCGTGTATCGAAGGCGCTGGGTCGAATACTCTCGTGCCATTCCCTCTTCACACCCCGATACATCACGCTAAAGCGAAGGCAACGCCATACCTCTCCTGTTTGTATTGCTAGATTATCAATACTGAGCAAAGAAAATATCTTTACTACGTACGAGTTGAAGAATTTGTTCTTATCCTGTAAAGCGGAGTGAGGAAGATGAACTGTACGGAGTAGTGAGGATGATGTACGTACATTGTGATATAACCAGGAGATCAATACTGCGTCAAGAGATATCGTTAATATGTAAGAATTGAAGAGGTTGTTGTTATCTTGAAGATGTGAAGGGCTGGGGTGAGTCAAATCAATTATTGGAACCGTGTGAATAGATAGATAAGCAGATGTATTAATGGAGTAACTTTTTTATATGAACATGGATTATGATTGTGACGATAATGTTTGTTTACTCTGAAAAAGTCGCCTTTAATCTCCTGACGAAAAAAAAAAAAGGAGGATTGAACTCTGTTAAACACTGCTACATTCACCACACAGACTGTCAACACAACACACACAATGCATCAAAACTTGTTCCCAAAAAACCTCACACCGTCATTACGAGTCTCTCTTTAGACTAGAAAAGGGGAGGGGAAGGGGGAAGGGGGAAGGGGGGGGGAAGGGGGGAAGGGGGAGTTGGCAGTCCTATATTTTTTTCTCTCTTTCTCTCTTTTTTTTTATCAATTTCGCGGCCATAAAAGCAGCCCTATAAAACATTCATGGCCCCGGGCGGCAGGTTTTTATACCAGGTAGTTTGGCCACGGTTCAGCAGCTACGGACCAGAGTAATCAATCAAAATTACTAATGACTCTACCAGCGGTGGCCCTTGGCTATGCAGTGACGTCACTCTGTTCGCATCAGCTTCCATCTGAACGAGTCACCATTGCCGTCCTGTCATTGGTTATTGATGGCACCCCGCAGTGCCACCGAGGACCAATAGAGAGAGGAAGAAGAGGAGAAGGAGGATACAGGGAGAAGAGGAGGCAGGTACAATACTAAAGGGGAGGGTAGAGGAAAACAAAGAGGAAGAAAGTGTGTCTGAAAGAGAAGGTTAAAAGTTATGACAAGAGCGGAAGGAGGAGAAGGAAGAGGAGGAAGAAGAAGAGTGAAGAATAATCAAATAAGAGTGAGGAGTAAGAAGGGATGAGAGATGAGGAAGGGAAATTAAAAAGAAAGAAAGAAAGCTCACGATGCGAATGAGGGAGGATGAAGCGAGCTGGAGAAGATCAACGAGGGGGAGAGAAGGGGACACGAGGAATGACAACAGGAAGAGAGAGGCAGGAAGGAGGGGATGATGGGTAGTCCGCCAGGGGGGAGTGATATGTGAGGGGAAGAGCAACAGAAGGTGAGGGGAGGAGGAGGAGGAGAAGGGGCAGGAGGAAGGGAGGAGAGAGAGAGAGAGGAGGGGATAATCTAACAGAGGGAAGGGGGAGAGGAGGGAGACACAAGGATTATAGGCGAGAGAAGGGGACGGGAGGAGGAGGTTGTATGTACAGTACCAGAGAAGATAGCAAGCCAGGGTAGGAGAAGAGAGATATTCTAGATACATTCCAGCAGGGAGAAGAAGAAGAAGAAGAGAGAGAGAGAGAGAGAGAGAGAGAGAGAGAGATAAAAGACCTGTACCATGAGTGAGGGATTGGGTGTAAAGAGAACGAAAAACGGAAAATATCAAAGAGGATATGTGTGACCCGCCTGGAGGAGGAGTAGGAGAAGGAGGAGGTGGAGGAGGAGGGAAGTAAAGAAGTGGAAGAACACTTTAACTAGAACGTGTTGAGAGAAAAACCTTGTAAGATAATTGCATATAATGAAATATTTAAGCACCAAGGAAAAAAAAAATCTAGGTTGAATAAAATAGAAAATGTAATGTAATAGAAAAAATAAGGAAACCAATAAATAGTAATTATAGCTAAAAAGAAATAAAAACTAAAGGAGAAAATAGATGAATCAGAGGTAGGTAAGGAAACACACACGTGAGGAGATACAGAGTGGTGGGATTACGTCATAAAACACAGTGCCACCTTTTATTACCGTTGTCTCTCCCCTAGGCACTGGTGGATAGCTGGCCACCCATACACTTTTCACGCCCCGCTCCACCCCGCCCCGCCCCGCATCGCCCCGCCCCGATTCGCCGCGCTCATTTAATTCATCCCGCCCTTACTTCACCCTGCTCCGACCCGCCCTGCCTCATCACACTGGACTTCACCTTACCCTAACACACCTCGCCACAACACACCTCGCCACAACACACCTCGCCACAACACACCTCACCCCAACACACCTCGCCACAACACACCTCGCCACAACACCTCGTCACAACACACCTCGCCACAACACACCTCACCCCAACACACCTCACCCCAACACACCTCACCCACAACACACCTCCTTCACAACACACCTCGCCACAACACACCTCACCCCAACACACCTCCGCCACAGCATACACCCCTCATACAACACACCTCACCCCAACACACCTCACAACACACCTCGCCACAACACACCTCGTCACAACACCACAACACACCTCGTCACAACACATCTCATACAACACACCTCACCCCAACACACCTCGTCACAGCTTACACCTCGTCACAACACACCTTAAACCATCTTACCTCACCCCATCTCGCCACAACACACCTTAGACCATCTTACCTCACCCCAAAACACCTCCACCTCTCCATATCCATCCTCTCTCTCTCTCTCTCTCTCTCTCTCTCTCTCTCTCTCTCTCTCTTCCTCCGTGATTTCTGTTTTCCCTTAGCCAAATTTTCCCCCGGAGTATTTTTTTTCCCGTCTTATTCGATTTTTTCTTCGTTTCTACTTACCTCTTCCGTCATATTTTTCTCTTGTCTCTTTTCTGTACTCTAATCACTTCCTCCTCTTCCTCCTGCTCCATCCCCTCCTTTTCCCTCTCCTTCTCTCTTTTTTCTCCTATCTCCCTCTTAGTTGTTCTTCTACCCATCCTTTCCAGTTCTTTCTCTTCGTCTCCCATTTTACCTCTCCTTCTCTTCCTTTCTCTTCCTTCGTCATTACGACTCTCTCTCTCGTCTCATCTACTTCTTTTCCTCTTCCTTCACTCACTTGCACCTACAAACAATCCTCCTCCACACATAAACACATCTCCACATACACTCTCACCCCTTCCACTACATCTACCCATCCACACACAACCACCCCTCCACACACAACCACCCCTTCCACTCCCAACAACCCATCCACTCACAACTACCCCATTCCACCACAACCAATCGTCCCTCCGGCCGTCCTCAGCTGGGATTGGTCCACTCCGTGTCGTTAACCAGCTTTACCTGTCGTAGGCCATTAGCAATAACGACCGAGTCACCCAACTAATAACCACCAGTCAACCCCTCGTTACGCCTGAGTCAACAGAATCCCTGCCACCGACTCTCTCTCTCTCTCCCCTGATGCCCTCCTCCCTCGGCAGTCTCCCTCCCTCGGCAGTCTCCCTCCCTCGGCAGTCTCCCTCCCTCGGCAGTCTCTCTCCCTCGGCAGTCTCCCTCCAACAGAAACCTCCCTCCCTCGGCAGTCTCCCTCCTTCGCCAGTCTCCCTCCAACAGAAACCTCTCTATTCCATAAAACTCCTACCTATGGAATTTTCCTTCCCCTGTAACCCTCTTTTACACCTGAGAGCCTCCTGGAACCTTCTCTCCCCTGGAAAACCCCTTTTCACTGTAACCTTCCCCTCCCTCTCTTGGGATTTACCCTCCCCTAACACCCCCGCTTCCTGTTCCCTCTGGATCCCTTCACTAACGAGCTGTTGGCCAGTTGACCCCTTAGCCAGCTATTCCCTACCCCTCCCCCTCCCCGACGATCGTCTTTATAACCTAGCCAATTTCGCCCTCCATCCCCAATTGGGTAGTTAGCTCTTAATTACCGACGGCAATTATACCCTTGTTACACCCCCACCCCAGGGTAGAGATTGTGCCTCAACCATATAGCTTTTACAACCTCTAATTTCGGCGACTCATTTTACGTGTGGCGGCTCCTGACTCCGTCCTATTTTTTTTCTGGTGAAGTTTTGTGTTTGTGGTGACATGTGACGTCAGCAATAAGGGGGGAGAAGTTGTGGGGTCTCGGTGTTTATTTATTTTTGTTGTTTTGTTTTGAAAGTATTTTGTTGTTATTTTTATGATATTATTCACTTGTCCAGACTCGAAACAGGATTGACATGATGCTTAGATTAATATTATTATTATTATTATTATTATTATTATTATTATTATTATTATTATTATATTGTTGTTGTCATAATTATTACCGTGACTATTTCTAGTATATAAAATAATTGTGTCATTTAGGAATCACATGAATAGTTTAAGGATTACATAAACAGAAGCCACAAGAGGTTGTCAGACAGCGGGCAATGGTTACATTTATTAGCACTTGTATAGTTATTTTATATTCTCTAAATGATCTGTCAGCCACACTAAATTCTTCTTTATTTTGGGGCACCAGTTTCCGGGATTGAGATGGGGTGCACCACAAACTAGCTGTTCTCTTCTTTGGATGGGTAAAGGGTGCACAATGAACTAGCAGTAATGATCCCAAGATGAACATGCGGTGTACAATACATCAGCCTCTCCGTGGGGAAATATAGACGGCAGTCAGGTCAGGCTAAAGGGATCTGGCTCTCTATACGCACTCATCTGACATGGCAACTTTGGCACTGATCTAGAAATATGGCAACCATGACAATGACTTACAAATAAGTTAACTATGTTTTTGATTTGGAAATGTGGCGAGGATGGCATTAAATTAGAAAACTGACAACTATTTCAGAAATAAGGTAACTATGAGACTGATTTGGAAATATGTCATCTATGGTATTTATTTAAAAATATGGCAAATATTGACGAACAAAACACCAAACAGGGGTCACTCAGGTATCTGTGTCATAAAACTGGTACCGCTCCGGAATTCGACCAGTAACAGACGTCCTACCATAAATCTAACCAATTAGAATTCGTTTTTATTGGTTTACAACTAAATTGTTATACAGGTGGGAATTACCTCCAATAAGTTTTTTTTTATTCTTCTTTTCATCTAATTTTCCTTTTAATGTTTTTACTATTGCGCTCAAGGTGTTAGGTTATCTTACTCAAGGTGTTAGGTTATCTTACTCAAGGTGTTAGGTTATCTTACTCAAGGTGTTAGGTTATCTTACTCAAGGTGTTAGGTTATCTTACTCAAGGTGTTAGGTTATCTTACTCAAGGTGTTAGGCTTTTCTTAATCAGTGTGTTAGGTTATCTTACTCAAGGTGTTAGGTTATCTTACTCAAGGTGTTAGGTTATCTTACTCAAGGTGTTAGGTTATCTTACTCAAGGTGTTAGGTTATCTTACTCAAGGTGTTAGGTTATCTTACTCAAGGTGTTAGGTTATCTTACTCAAGGTGGTAGGTTATCTTACTCAAGGTGTTAGGCTTTTCTTAATCAGTGTGTTAGGTTATCTTACTCAAGGTGTTAGGTTATCTTACTCAAGGTGTTAGGTTATCTTACTCAAGGTGGTAGGTTATCTTACTCAAGGTGGTAGGTTATCGTACTCAAGGTGTTAGGTTACCTTACTCAAGGTGTTAGGTTATCGTACTCGGGGTGTTAGGTTTTCGTACTCAAGGTTTCGGATTATCTTACGCAAGGTATTATGGCATATCATTTAGGTGTTAGGTTATCGTACTCAAGGTGTTAGGTTATCGTACTCAAGGTGTCAGGTTATCGTTCTCAAGGTGTTAGGTTATCGTACTCAAGGTGTTAGGTTATTGTACTCAAGGTGTGAGGTTATCGTACTCAAGGTGTTAGGTTATCGTACTCAATGTGTTAGGTTATTTTACTCATGGTGTTTTGTTATCGTACTCAAGGTGATATGTTATCTTACTCAAGGTGTTAGGTTATCGTACTCAAGGTGCTAGGTTAACGTACTCAAGGTGTTAGGTTATCGTACTCAAGGTGTTAGGTTATCTTACTCAAGGTGGTAGGTTATCTTACTCAAGGTGTTATGTTATCTTATTCAAGGTGTTAGGTTATCTTACCCAAGGTGTTAGGTTAACGTACTCAAGGTGTTAGGTTAATGTACTCGAGGTGTTAGGTTATCGTACTCAAGGTGTTAGGTTAACGTACTCAAGGTGTTAGGTTAACGTACTCAAGGTGTTAAGTTCCGAAAATCAAAGAGTCAGTTTTTCGTATTGCAGGAAATAGACATCGTAAAAAAAGATATTAGATTATTACAGTATACTCCAGGTGTGAGATGATCATACTTAAGACATTCAGCCACACAAGCCTATCTCTGAGTTATGTTATCGTAATCAATGGGTTAACTTACTGTATTCTTAGTACCTGGATTACGTACTCAAGGCTGTGAGTTATGTGACGTGGCGACATATCAGACTCACTGTGTAGTGTGTGAGAAAAGAACCGAACATAAACCATCAGTAGAATAATATATAATGATTATTTTCTAATAATACACCATTTGATATTACATGCGCAGTCGGTTGAAACAATGTATCATTTTGAGATTGGCAAGACACACGGTGACTCACGCTTGGAGCACTATTATATGAACACAGGTCATACGGGAAATGTAAAACGTAGGTAAATATGTAAACAGTTATTTGATTGTGATTTTTAGACATTGATGACATTGTTGTCGCAGGCGATGGTATTTGTAATATTAGGATTATTTTAGTTTGCCATTATGCGAAGTGAATAGATATCAGCACAGTAAAAAATGAAATACAAAATAATATTCATATTAATACGAGTACACTCGTATAACAATTTCCTGATATTGTTGATATTACTTAAAATGTTTTATGTCCCGTTTAACAGTTTAAAATCGGATGTGTAATATTAGGTAATGGTATTACCCAAAATGTTCATCCTGGTTACACGTAGATAATGACATAGTTCAGAAAGTAACGCAAAGACTATCTAATATTTACAACAGTATATACTCATTTTTACCTATTGGCATTGTGTACGTGTTATCACCATACGCGGTGAATGTAAATTTTGTCTCAATTTTAATGTCTAGAGTCGAGACAGTGGCTTATAGTGAATGTAAGATGTTAACACCTTTGCATACTCAAGCAATATCTATATCCAATTATGGATGATTTATGCATGCTTGTTAATATAGGCAACCATTCACAACATTATGTCTATTTATGTCTATTTTAGCTTAGTATAATGCACAGGGGCTCATATCACATAAAAGTAGAAAGTTTAAACAATTACATTAGAGACAACTGGAGGCACATAGCTCTAGAAGTTTAGGAGGTGTTATGCAGCTTTTTTGCTTCATTATTGATAATGCCACTGTTAGTTCCTTGACCAACAACAGCAGCATGTTACAGTAGCGAGATACCAGTTTCATGAAAAGAATATTTGACTGTGTTTGTGCTGGGGTTGTACTCACAGCAGCAGTTGTGAATACGTTGATATGCATAGTGAATGGACAAACCATGTGATACAAAAGTAACATATTGCCTTCCATCTGTACTGAGACGCACAGAACACGGTCGGAGGATTTACCGAAGCGAAGGTGTGACAATATTTTCTTGAGAGTTTGTGTACTCAGCAGTATATCGGAAGTTGCGTCGCCTGTCCTCTGTTGTGTCTGACAGGTGGTGTGGTGGCAGCGTCTCCATGTGTGTGCTTCTGTTTGGCATTGTTGAATTTCAGTAGCTGGACAATGTCAAGAGCGGCTGGCGCTGCAGGGTCATGACTTTGATGCTGGGGCCTTCTAGCACCATGTTAACTAAAGCAAGCAACAGTCTGGACACTTGAGTTCTCTGGGCAGCCATCCTGGTGTGACCCAACAAAGGGTTTGTAACGTGGAACATATGTTGTCGAATAATCTGTGCAAGTGTGCAGCCTTTACACCAACCACTGCAACACTAACACCTTCCTGGTCATAAGTGTTAGCTGAACTAGCACCGATATCAAAATCAAATGCCAAGAGAACATCTTGACCCATACTGTCTGCCCACAGACCTGGAAACTGTCACTAAGTTTAGCCTCGGACGCGTGCTTTGCACTTTCTCTTCAGTTTTATCTAATACAATTTTCTATCGATGACATGTAGAAATGAACAAGGGCAGATAATTAAAATACTGATGCACTACCTTCTTCCTGACGTGCTTATTCATTAGTTCTGTAAAGATAATTCCCAAGATAAAGTGCTCCCACCTGTGTCTTGCTGTGCTTTGCCCTGACAGTTCTAGTACGACTTCCAGGGTCACCATGTCACCGACCTGAGCCGGGAGAGGAGTTCCGTGTCTCCTAACAATACCGCGGTCCATCTGAGGTGTTGTTGCTTCCTGACAGCTCAATGTCCAAAAAAAAAGACACCTTTATTAACAGATTTTCTATCCTTGATGACTATGATGTCCGTGATGCAAGCAACTAGGTCATATTTGTCTTCAGTAAGTGATTTTCGGGTCTTTCCCGCCTATTTTCTTGAAGTCTATATATTTTACCACTAGCCCTGACTGGCAACTTGACTTACTTAAATATCTTCACCTTCACCATGGTAGTCAAGGAATTAAACATTTGTAGTAAAGGTTTTCAATAACTATACTGTCAGGATTAGGTTTTAACTCAAGGAGTTATATATCGTACTGAGGGGTTAATTTATCGTAGTAAAACGGTTAACCCCTTCATTACTGAATATTTGATCTGGCTAATGCCAGACTATTTTATTCAGTACAGAGACCACTCGTACCCAAAGGGTTAAAGAATCCCTGCAAAAAATATACGTACGATACAGTTTGATAAATAAAAAGAGCAAAAAATATTAGGTGTAATACATAAGATATTTAATTAAACTGTTATTACACTGTATTGCAATACGTTCACTGTTTTGTTCTATTCTTTTCGTCCCGATTTGTGGAACAGCTTCAGGAATTATTGTTCACAGAAACTGTGATAGTACTCCCTCAACACAGGAACAGATTTGGTCAACTACACTCGCATATTAAGAGTATATAGGATGAAGTCATACGTCAATAAACTAATTTTTTGTTATATTTATCATTGGGGTGCAGCGGTCGAGTGGATACAGTGCTCACCTTCTGTTCAAAGGATCGCTGGTTTGCACACACGGCTCCCTCAGTTCTCTCAGCTGTGCACATCTAAGTACTAAAATGTTCAGGGAAATTTTGGGTCCTATATAAAACTCGAAGAAGAAATAGAAATAAGGAAGACCTTCGTACGGGAGACATGTGTGTTAACATAGGATTAAGATTTATATTAATAGGTCAGGTCTTCATTGCATACGTCATTAGTCGCCTGTCATTTTGCGATAATCAAAATCCAATTTAACTTTATCCAGAAGTTAAATTGATAATCTCAGATAAATGTCGAACTAGGGCAAATTGCCAGTCGCCTTCCTCGCTCCTACAATGAAACTTTCACGTTTATTAAAAAAAAGAAACCCACGAATATAAGTCAAATCCACAAAAGTAACAACTGTGACCTGCGACACTCGGTATACAAACAAAACTTTAAAACCTACATGTGACACACACACACACACATATATATATATATATATATATATATATATATATATATATATATATATATATATATATATATATATATATATACATATATATATATATGAACATTTTGTGGAAGCTTGTCAATAGGCTATTATTATAAAGTTATAAAATTTGTGAGTGTGAGCCACATATTTTAGGAAAATATTGCACTCTAAATCTTTTATGTTTTTTTTTTTTGGGGGACCCGATATAAACGGTATTTCACGATTGCTGTACACATTACAGAACATTCCTACGTCTTGACCACACCCCCGTACAGTCACAATTCAAAGTTTCGGCACCCCCTTCTGGCTGGATTGTGACTGTGACATCAAACACCTCAGTATACCACACAATCACAAACACCGCCCTGAAGGCATCCCGCACCATACCAATATTTCACGCAACAACGTCGCCAGCTCGTCTCTCCTAGTACACCAGCCATTACCTGACTCCCATACTGACTCCCACACCGGCTCCCACCTTGACTCCCATACTGATTCCCACACTGACTCCTACACTGACACTCACACTGACACCCACACTGACTACCGTACTGACTCCCACACCGTCTCCCACACCGTCTCCGACACTGTCCCTCACACCAGCTCCCATACTGACTCCCACACCGTCTCCCACACCAGCTCCCACACTGATTCCCATAATGACTCCCACACTGACTCCCACATTGACGAGGACGACTTATCCTAACTCCTACCACCGCCACTGTCACGACCACCACCACTACTACCATCACTTCCACCATCACCCTAGTAAATTTAATGGTTGCCCCTCGTGTAACGAGGATGGCTGTCCCAAGGGCCATCGAGGCGTGAATTTGTTTAAGGTGTAGAAGCTGTCGCCAACACAACAACCACAGCCTAAATTAACGAGTTGTATGACTCAATGTCAAGGAAAAGTCCGAGAAGACCGGACAACTCGCCAACTGCACTGGCTAACCATTACCCCGTAATACGATGCGCAAATCGATTAACATCCAGGTCCCCAATTACTGCTGGATAGACAGAGGCAAATGGCGTGAACAAACTTGCCCATAGTTACAACCTGCCCGGGGATAGAACTCGGGTCCGCTCGCTTGCAAGGAGAGCATGCTGACCATTACACCACAGGTGGCCTTAGCCATCACCATCATCACAACCACCACGACCAGCACCACCATTATTACAACAACCACCATCATCACCACCACCATCATCACCGCCACCATCACCACCATTACTACCATTATTACCAAAACCACTATTACCACCACTACAACCACCACCACTGCCACTGTCGCCGCCGCCGCCAACCACCATTACTACCATCACTACCACCACAACTACCACCATTATTTCTATCACCACCACCACCATTACTACTATCATCATCACCACCATCCCCATTACTACCATCACGACCACCACCACCACCACCACCACGATCACCATCACCATTAATGCTAATCACCACCACCATTATTACTATCTCCACCACCACCATTACTACTATCTCCACCACTACCAACACCATTATTACTATTTACGCCACCAATATTACTATCTTCACCTTTACTAATATCACCACCATCACCATTAAACTCCACCACTACCACCACCAGCAGGCACTTTGTCCTGGTTACAGCTCAGGACGGTGTATTGAGGCGGAGCACTCGAGTGGAACAACGTGCTCCTCGAAGTCCCTCAACCACTTAAAACACTTAAGCCTGTCCCACGAGTACACCGTCTGACGTACCCCACTTCAGCCCCTGCAAGATAAGCTACTTTCCTCGCCAGTACCTACACGAGCAATCACCAGCGTCTGACGTACCCCACTTCAGCCCCTGCAAGATAAGCTACTTTCCTCGCCAGTACTTACACGAGCAATCACCAGCGCTTGACCTACCCCACTTCAGCCCCTGCAAGAGAAGCTACTTTCCTCGCCAGTACTTACACGAGCAATCACCAGCGCTTGACCTACCCCACTTCAGCCCCTGCAAGAGAAGCTACTTTCCTCGCCAGTACTTACACGAGCAATCACCAGCGCTTGACCTACCCCACTTCAGCCCCTGCAAGAGAAGCTACTTTCCTCGCCAGTACTTACACGAGCAATCACCAGCGCCTGACGTACCCCACTACGGCCCCTGCAAGAGAAGCTACTTTCCTCGCCAGTACCTACACGAGCAATCACCAGCGCCTGACGTTACAACACGAATGTGAAAGCTACGTCACTCGACCCTTCACCCTCTTAATGCTTACATTGGTGTTCTTTTGTCACAAAAGTATTTCACGTACTCCGTGTGTGTTGTTGGGGCAGCTGACGGAGTTAAGGCACTTTTCTTCTTTTTGACAGTTTAAAGTCATGTGTGACTCACTACTTGAGTGTGTGTGTGTGTGTGTGTGTGTGTGTGTGTGTGTGTGTGAGAGTAACCCGCGATAAGTGGACTACCTCAGTCTGAGATTATCGTGTACACCTCAACAGTTCCTGTAATACTGTATTGCTAGAACAGGTTATATAGGCCCATGCCCATATATGGCAAGTTATATTGACAGACAGATACAGCACATATATTATAATATTAGTATCAGAGTCTATGTCTTTTATCCGAGTTATAATACCGAGGTTATTATTATTATTATTATTGTTATTGTTATTGTTATTATTATTATTATTATTATTATTATTATTATTATTATTATTGTTATTGTTATTGTTATTATTATTATTGTTATTATTATTATTGTTATTGTTATTATTATTATTATTATTATTGTTATTGTTATTATTATTATTATTATTATTATTATTATTATTATTATTATTATTATTATTATTATTTATTTTTTGTATTACAATTTTTATCATCATTATTATCATTTTTTATCATCATTATGATTATGATGATGATGATGATGATGATGATGATGATGATGATGATGATGATGCTCGGCCACTAGTCAAGCAAAAGAAAAGTAATTGTTTCAGTATTATTCGTTGTACTGTTCATTGATCACACGTTAAATATTTGCTTTATGTAACGGTAGCAAAATACAGGAGTTTAGTTTACATTAGAGTTAAAAATACAAATGAAAATTCTTGAAATCCTAAAATATAAATGGAAAATATCTTCACTATCCATTGCGTATTTCTACATATTTAAAATTAATTATATCCACATTTCAAGACGATGGAACAGATAATATCAATATTTAATAATTGCTTATATGAAAAAAAAACCACTGCTTTACTAATAATGACGACATTATATAATTATCAAGATGTAAACACCTGTGTTTTATCTTCAGTTTTACCTACTTGATAATATGTGTCAAAACTAATATGTGAGTAATTCATCTAAACGTATGAAGTCAACTGCATGTATTGGAAATGTACAACATCCCATTAGAAAGTTAACAACATGTAAGGGAAAGTTAACAACATGTAAGGGAAAGTTAACAACAGGAGCTAAACTCGACCACCTACTGAACGCATTAAAACATCACACAATATTTATTAAAGCAAGAACAAAAAACACCACGAATATGAAAGGTCAACAACAAGATTAAAAAAGGTGAAAAAAAAGACTGAACATGAAAACAAAATCAACAATAAGCGTTCAACTCTACGACATATATTTAAAACCAGCAGTGAACGCTAAACAAAAAATCACCTGCACGTTTCTACAAAGTCAACAACATGCATGACGAGCAAAACAGAGAGAGAGAGAGAGAGAGAGAGAGAGAGAGAGAGAGAGAGAGGTTACCCCAAAAAATAATTCTAACACTTACAAAAAATATATACAACTTTTTACCAGCTAGGATATGCCTGCCGCTGCTCGCTGGCCCCGCCACCCATAACAAAAGCTTTACGGCCATTTATATAGCTGTGTCTGTCGTATATGAATTCATTATAGGTTTACGACGCACGCTATAATGATCCAAAGCGCCGGTCTCCTTTCGCATTGGCTTCAACACGAGGATGGCTGTATGGTGCAGCGAGATGGTATAGTGTAGCGTAGTGTATGTGTGTGTGTGTGTGTGTGTGTGTGTGCACAAGCTGGGCTACCAGCAGTCCATTGTAACTCTCCCTCTCCCCAGTTGTTGCAACACTTGCGCCATTGGACCAGGAAAACGGAGAGACAAGATGTGTGGCTGTAGCCTGCGCTCCTGTTTTATTACATAAATCAACTCAAGCGCAGCCATCATCTAGCTCATCATACTTCTCATCATCATCAAAACCCATACACCCCCAAAGGTCCTATGGCGACGGACGAGTGGCGACGGGGACAGGCAGAGATGACTGCCGGGAATCTCTAGTCATAACTCTGCACATGGGCGGCGCTCGTTTATGCGCTGGGATCTTGGTAGCAGTGCAATTCGGTCCTGTCTGTGCGACTGAGTAGCCTTTTCGAGGAGCCACTTTGCTCAACACACATGGGGAGGGGGTTAGAAAAGGTGCCCTAAACATAGCCTACCTAAAAAAAAAAATGACTGGGCAACCGCACCCAGAAAGGTCACCGTTTTTAGTCAGGCCGACAAATTCAAGGGTTCGTGACAACACCCACGATCCAAACACTGGCATCTCATTGACTACACATTTTCAAAGAAAGAGATCGCCCAGATGTTCTCATCACCCGTGCCATGCGTGGCTCAGACCACTGCGACACTGATTATCGTCTCGTCAGAGCTAAGCTCTCATTTCACGTCGCCCCAAACGGTGAAGGCAGCAAGCCTGCAGAAGAGGTTTTAACACTAAGTGTCTAGGGGATCCAGCGGTAGCACATGCATTCAGAGAGCAGCTCGAACCTGGGTTTATAAACAACCCGATAACAAACAACCCAAATCCCAGTACCGAATGGGATATTCTTGACACTGTCATGACAAAAACCTGCAGAGAGTCCCTCGACCAGATCGTAAGAATACACCATGACTAGTTTGATGAAAATGACCCGGCAATCAATGTACTCGTAGATAATAAACGTGCTCCTTGAACTGACTGGCAGAACAACCCTCAGTCTTGGACCAAAGCTGAAACCTTCCACAAGAAAAGAACGGCGGCTCAGCGGGAACTTCACAATCTAAAGAACGACTGGCTTAAAAATAAAGTATGTGAAACACAAAATTTTGCAGATCAGCACAAGATTCGCGAATTTTTCAATTCCACTAAAACATTATATGGGCCAATCACTTGTGTTACAGCCCCCCTCCGCTCATCCGACGGTAACTCCATAATTAAAGATGATGAAGGCCTCGTTCAGCGCTACCATTCGCTGCTCAACCGAAACACCGATGTGGATGCCCTGACTACCCAGCATGTCCCTCAGCATCCAGAGCTGACTCACCTCAGCTATCCCCCATCCCAGGATGAGGTAGCTACTGCCATCAAACAAATGAAAATTAACAGAACCTCAGGGCCTGATGGAATCCCAGCCAAGGTGTATAAAGCAGGAGGACCTTTGCTTACCAGCCGTCTCCACTATCTCCTGGAGAATATATGGGAAAAGGAGGAAATCCCCCAAGCTCTTAAAGACGCCTCCATCGTCAATATTTATAAGAACTAGGGAGACCAGTCAGACTGTGGCAACTACCGTGGGATCTCGCTGCTGTACGTAACTGGCAAGATTATCGCCCGAGTCTTCCATAACAGACTTCTTCCTGAGGCGGAAACTTCCTCCCAGAATCTCAATGTGGCTTTAGACCATCACGTGGCACCACTGAGATGATCTTTGCTGCCCGTCAGATACAGGAAAAGTGCAGAGAACAGCGTCGTGGCCTGTACATGGCGTTCATCGAGCTAACCAAGGCCTTCGACTCTGTCAACAGGGAAGCCCTCAGGTGGATCCTCAGTCGTTTTGGCCGCCCACGTAAATTCCTCGCCATTGTGAGGTAACTTCACGATGGTCATGAAAGGCAGTGTCCTGCGCAATGGCACCCAGTCTGAGTTCTTCCCCAACTGAAAAGGTATATGGATACTCTTAAGACAATCCTGAAAAGTGCCAAATCGACCCCCTCACCTGGTTGACGATTACTCCACACCGTAATGCTTGAAAGATCACCACACAAAAGGGTGTCACTACTTTCGAGTTAGCCCGACTGCATAACGAGGCATACAAGCCAACGTCGGAAAGACGCTGCCGCCGCCCCTCCCGCATTAGATGTAGACCCCCCCACAAGTGCAACATCTGTGATCGACCCTGCCGCTCCCGTATCGGCCTCTTTAGTCACCTCAGAACTCACCAACCTAGGTGAAATCCTTAATAACTCATGTCTTTGTATCATAGCTGGATGATCGTCATACTCGATTGCGAGCGACAGCAAAGTAGTAGTAGTAGTAGTAGTAGGTGTGTGTGTGTGTGTGTGTGTATTTATATATTTCATGAAACACACACACACACACACACACACACACAGAAATACACACAAATAGAAACAAAGTGTGAGGGAGTAAGGCAACACCTTGACTACAACTCCTCGTTGACGGCTACTATGTTCAGCCTCCCACCAACAATGCATGTTGTTCCCTTATCTGATCTCAGTGACTAAAGCCAGGATTCTCAGAGGCTCGTATACTGAATTCCTCTCTAACTGGAGATATGAGAACGCAACTATCTGGCTCCCCTAAGCAGCAAGACACAGTTAGCAGCTCGACTGGCATAGATATTGCACTGCGATTATTGCGTTCTCTTGTCCTCATTCTTGGATAAAACGAATCGTTAAGATCTTTAAGAATCCGAGCCACAATTTAAGTCCCTTAGTTCTACAAGATGATCTCTCGTTGGTCTTATATGTTGTTCTCTTTATATCTGATCTCGGTGGTCAGGCGTTTAGTCTTGCCTTTCTAAACAGTGATCATACACACTCTTTCTGTTTCAGATTTAAACAATGAGTTTCATAACATCACATGGTGTCTGTGAGGATGACCCCCAGCATGTATATCATTGTATTTTGTGTAGTTCATAAGTTCATATTCATACAGCTGTCAGTTTCCACGACAGCCGCTACGCTTCCTCTCACACTATATTGGTGTAGGATCTCCTGAGACCCACTCCTTAGTTCACCTCATTATTAAACACCGTAACGCTGACCAGGGGAGGGGGGTTAGTTTATATTGGGTTAGGTTAGCATTATGTTGGTGATCTTAAGGTGAAATAAGCGGGGGGTAAATCTTCATGTGATCCTTTGTGTTTAACATATGTTGTTTGTCTTGTTGTTGTGATCAGTTCACGTCTGTCTGTCTGGGTAACTTACCCTAACAGCTGATTTTATCTATCTCAGTAGTGTCAAATTAAGTTAGAGATAATTCCATTTAACAGCTGATGTTATCAGCGTAGTGCATCCTGATGCTGTGGTCACTTCTTATCTGTCTAGAATCTAGGTAGCTTACCTTGGGCTGATGTCCATCTCAGAGAAGTTAGATTGGCTACAAGTTAAATATTATTATTGATATTCTGGTTGAACAGTTTACAGCTAAACAATTAATGGGGGCGGTGTGCGGAGGGTGAAGTGAACCTCTCTCTCTCTCTCTCTCTCTCTCTCTCTCTCTCTCTCCTCCCCACAAAGACAGTTCGACAACACAGTGTGCACAAGGCGTGTAAAGGTTCTGCACACGGACCTCCCGCAAGACTCCTCACGAGGTACAGTAAGTGACCTCGTCCTCCCCTCTCATCTCCTCAATTATAGCCATTTCCTCATCAAGGGTTCTTCTTCACGGCATTTAAGCACAATACACTCTTAAATCCCAGCTTTCTTTTTTCCCCTCAGCTTTGTAAAACAGGCTGGAATCTCTGCCCATCCCTCGAGGTAATTACTCCTTCATTGTTAAGTGGTTGCTATTTAACGATTCTAAATGACACACTCTCGGGCGCTACAACATTCCGCTAATCACTACAGCTAAAAGGATTGAATTCCCCTTCCTTTTTCCAAGATTTCTAGAGTCAGTTGCTCGTTACTCTCGTCTGGAGGAAAGGAGAGAGGGTATTGTAATAGATTATGTGCGTCTGTGAGTTACTAATTATTTATCTTAAGTTGATGATAACTTTGTCAAAAAAGGATGGATCTCAGTGAAACTTAGTAGGTATAGTCAAACAGGTTAGGTTAGGTTATGTCAGGCTTGGTTAGAATAAATTAGGTTATGTCAGGTGAAGTTATGCCCATCTTAAATGAACTAAGTTTAGGTCAGATAAGGTAGTTTACGTTTGATTAAGGTAAGTTTTGTTAGGTGAGGTTAAATTATGCTAGATTAAGTTAGGTTAGTATGAGCCAGGTTATATAAATCAGGTTACTGTATGTTTTATTAATCGAGGTTAGGTTAGGTCACATTAATTATCCTGGTTAAGTTATGTAAGCTGAGACGAAGGGATTTCTATCAACATGTTATTATAACTCTTATTTACTGTGTGGTTGTCACTTAACTATTTGTACTTTTGAAATTTCATCTCATATACCATCAGTCACAAGGAATAGATGTAGCCCCTAGCATCCTACCCTAAGAGCAACTGGTGCGCGCCCGAGGCTTCCCTAGTTTATTTAGCAATAGACGAGCACCTGACCGTAATAAAGGGGGATCGAATTCGGCTGTGTGCAGTACAGGCCACACTGCCTCCTTTTATAACGAAAGGATTGGTGTTCAGTGCGCTGTACCCGCACTACCTCTCACAGGCCGTCAGACCTATTGGACCCTGCAAATAACATATACTGCTGGACATTCGGATGGACTCACTGGAGCGGAACGGAACAATCTTGGCACATGTACATCACCCATCTATATAAACCATTTGTACCAAGCTGTGTGAAATACTGCTGAAAACTGGCGGACCAAAGTATTCCAAACAAATCTTCTCACACACACACACACACACACACACACACACACACACACACACACACACACACACACACACACACACACAGATATCGATTCCTATATGCCCAGCCCAATAAGGTCATGGGAGGTAAAAATATAAAAGGGAGAAAGATCCTCCCCCCCTCCCCCACCACACGCCTCTTGACATTTCTCAGGTGGAGGAGATGGTAAGGGTATATAAATATATAAGAGCTATAAGTAGAGGACATGTAGAGGAATAATTAATGAAATATAAGAAGACGAATAAGAGAAATATAAAAACACACAAAATATTCACTTATTATAAAGATGAGGCATAAACATTTCTCATTTATTTTTTTTTATTATTAAATTTCCAGAAATATCTCCAAGAAATAATTTATAATAAGAAACCTTGTTAACCGAGCTCCAACACTCAATACTACGATCATAAGATTTTCTTGAGTGCTTCCATTCTCTGTGTTCGCCCACATAAGAGTCGAAACAAATTGCGTCCTACTCACAGTTCATTATTGAACATGATCTTATATCAATATTTATTTTCTTGTTACTACATGTCCCAGGTAGTGTAGATAGTGCTCGAGGGGCAGCTGGTATCACGGGGATCAGTGTTACTTGTCATTAGAATCGACACCTTAAAACTGGCCGAGGGATGAGGAGACAACAGTGGCTAAAACCCACGAAGCCATAAGCTGCGGCTGGAGAAAAAATTCTCTCACCGTCATCATCAGTCAGTTGCTCAGCCAGGACAGACAGCCATAGAGACATACGTCGCAGTTAGAAAGGAAACAAGACCTATAATTCAAACATAGAATCTGATACAGGGGGGCCCTTCAAGTGTCCTCATGTCACAGTTATATAGCACCCAACCACAGTTACGTAGCGCCCCACCACAGTTACATAGTGCCCTCCCACAGTTACATAGTGCCCTCCCACAGTTACATAGTGCCCTACCACAGTTAAATAGTGCCCTACCACAGTTACATAGTGCCTGTTGCATAGTGCTACCACGGTTACAATTGCATAGTGCCCTACCACGTTACATAGTGCCTACCACAGTTAATGCCCTACCACGGCTACATAGTGCCCTACCACGTTTACATAGTGCCCTACCACAGTTACGCAGTGCCCTACCACAGCTGCATAGTGCCCTACCACAGTGCCCTACCACAGTTATAGTGCCCTACCACAGTTATAGTGCCCTACCACAGATTACATAGTGCCCTACCACAGTTACATAGTGCCTACCACAGCTACACGTTGCTCTCACCACAGTTACATAGTGCCCTACCACAGCTACATAGTGCCCTACCACAGTTATATAGTGCCCTACCACAGTTACATAGTGCCTACCACGGTTACATAGTGCCCTACCACAGTTACGTGCCCTACCACAGTTACATTTTCACCACGGTTATAGTGCTCTACCACGGTTATAGCACCCTCCCACGGTTACGACAGCACCCTACCACGGTTACGCAGCACCCTACCACGGTTACACAGTGCCTACCACGGTTACGCAATTGCTACCAGTTTCACAGTGCCCTACCACAGTTAGACGGTTTGCTACCACCGGTTACGCAATTCCCTACCGGTTACATAGCACCTACCACGGTTACATAGTGCCCATCCGGTTACACGGTGCCCTACCACAGTTACATAGTGCTACGACAGTTACACATCTACCACGGTTACAGTGCCCTACGGTTACATAGTGCCCTACCAGAGTTCACATAGTGCCCTACCAGCGTTACATAGTGCCCTACCACGGTTACATAGCACTCTACCACAGTTACGCAGTGCCCTACCACAGTTACATAGCACCCTCCCACAGTTACATAGCACCCTCCCACAGTTACATAGTGCCCTCCCACAGTTACATAGCACCCTACAGTTACATAGTGCCTACCACAGTTACATAGTGCCCTACCACAGTTACACAGTGCCCTACCACAGTTACATAGCACCTACAGTTACATAGTGCCATACCACAGTTACATAGTGCCTACCACAGTTACATCGTGCCCTCCCACAGTTACATAGCACCCTCCCACAGTTACATAGTGCCCTACCACAGTTACATAATTCCCTACACAGTTACACGGTGCCCTACCACAGTTACACAGCACCCTACCACAGTTACATAGTGCCCCTACCACAGTTACGCAATTGCCCTACAGTTACATAGTGCCCTACCACGGTTACATAGTGCCCTACCACAGTTACATAGTGCCCTACCACAGTTACATAGCGCTCTCTCGGTTACATAGCACCCTCCCACAGTTACACAGCACCCACCACGTTACAAGTGCCCTACAGTTACAGCGCCCCTCCACAGTTGGATAGTGCCCTACCACAGTTACATAGTGCCCTCCCACAGTTACATAACACCCTCCCACAGTTACATAGAACCCTCCCCAGTTACATAGCACCCTACCACAGTTACATAGTGCCCTACCACAGTTACATAGCGCCCTCCACAGTTATAGCACCCTCCCATAGTTACAAGCACTCCCTCCCACAGTTACATAGCACCCTCTCATAGTTACATAGCACCCTCCCACAGTTACGCACTCTCCACAGTTACATAGCGCCCTCCCACAGTTAAATAGTGCCCTACCACAGTTACATAGCACCGTCCCACAGTTACATAGCACCCTCCCACAGTTACATAGCGCTCTCACATTTACATAGCATCCTCCACAGTTACATAGTGCCCTCCACAGTTACATAGCGCTCTCTCAGTTACATAGCAACCTCCCCAGTTACATGCCCTCCCACAGTTACAGCCCCCTACCACAGATACATTGCATCCTCCACAGTTGCATAGCGCCCTCCCACAGTTACATAGTGCTCTCATATTTACATAGTGCCCTTCACAGTTACAGCACCCTCCCACAGTTACATAGCACTCTCCCACAGTTACATAGCGCCCTCCCACAGTTAGATAGTGCCCTACCACAGTTACATAGCACCCTCCCACAGTTACATAGCACCTCTCCACAGTTACATAGCGCTCTCACATTTACATAGCATCCTCCCCAGTTACATAGTGCCCTCCCACAGTTACATAGCGCTCTCTCACAGTTACATAGCACCCTCCCACAGTTACATAGCGCCCTCACAGTTACATAGCACCCTACCACAGTTACATTGCACCTCCCACAGTTGCATAGCGCCCTCCCACAGTTATATAGCGCTCTCACATTTACACAGCATCCTCCCACAGTTACATAGTGCCCTCCACAGTTACATAGCGCTCTCTCACAGTTACATAGCACCCTCCACAGTTACATAGCGCCCTCCCACAGTTACACAGCACCCTACCACGGTTACATTGCACCCTCCCACAGTTGCATAGCGCCCGCCCACAGTTACATAGCGCTCTCATATTTACATAGTGCCCTTCCACAGTTACATAGCACCCTCCCACAGTTACATAGCACTCTCCCACAGTTATATAGCGCCCTTCCACAGGTACATAGCGCCTTCCCACAGTGACATAGCGCCTTTCCACAGTTACATAGCACTCTCCCACAGTTACATAGCACCCTCCCGCAGTTACATAGCACCTCCCACAGTTACATAGCGCCCTCCCACAGTTATACAGCCTGTGGTCAGATGATTCTCCAGAGCCTTCCTCAACAATTGCTCGCTGACGTAACTTCAACGTGAGAAGTTACCACTCAAGCTGAGGCCAAGAGGGTGTGCAGCTGGTGCAACCTTACAACATAGGCGTGAAATATACAGACGTGGAACGCATTTACATGAAACACACAGCTTTGAAACACAAAGCCTTGCAACACAGACGTGAAACACACGGAAGTGAAACAGACTTCCTTGAAACAGATTGATGTGAAATACACAGACATGAAACACACAGCCTTGCAACACATAGACGTGAAACACACAGATATGATACAAACATCCTTGCAACTCAAAGATGTAAAACACACAGCATTGCAACACACAAACGTGAAACACAGCCTTACAACACCAAGACGTGAAACATGCAGCCATCAATCACATAGCAATCATGCAGGCACACAACCCTCGAAACACTGCTATCAATTACACATGCTTTGAAACACAGAGCATTCAACCACCACCCACAGCGGATTATTGAATCACATATCGTAAAGAAAATCTCGCCACTTTTTCACGCCCATCAGTAACTAGATGACATTTTTCTGTGTGTTTTGAGACGTGGGCTTTAAATGTGATGTATGTTTGATGGTGTGACTCCCTGCAGCGGATTATTTACCATAGCAACATTAAAGCGATAGAAAATATAAGTCCAATGATTCTGTTCAGCTTCTCCCCTCACGTCCGTTCCTCACAAGCCCTTCTCTCATTTACTGTATACTATTAACATACATAAAAAAAGAAATAAAATAATACACTTGACAACGATTTGCATAGCTTTTACATTAACCTTAAAATACAGAATTTTTGCAAAAACTAACTTACAACACATTCAACGATAATCTCAGTACATTTCTGATCTTGTTCCGAAAATTCGAACTGATTTTGTACATAGAAGTAAAAGTGTACATATACACAGTACAAACTAAAATGAATAGCATCAACATTAACCTCACCTAACTTAACCTGGCGTCTGTCGTTAACCAAATAAATAACTTCACTACCCCGTAGTGAAGAGATTAAGTCAACCCAGGATGTCTGAAATTAAATCAAATTAGTATTGTATATATTGGCTCTAATTTCTCGGTATTTTAACAAAAATTTCCCCAAAAGTTAACTCTATTTCAGTAGTGTGTCCGTGATGTTGTAAGATTTGATGGGTCGATTATCCTTAAATCGCATTAAATATTACAGTAGGCAATGTACAGCCCTGAGACAGTGCTTACGATCTGTCTACGTCTCGCAACACACACACACACACACACACACACACACACACACACACACACACACACAACACACACACACACACACACACACACACACACACACACACTCAATCATTATCTTTCCTGTCACCATTTGCTCTCCTGCGCCTGGGGCCACCGGTGGGATTGTGGGCGCTTACACATTTAAGCACAATCTGCTTCTCTACACTCGCGTTACGGTCCGAGATAGCTTTTGCAATAAGACATGAAGGAACGTTTCAGAATATGCCTCAACAGGTCAACTACTTCAGAGCTGATCTTTATGCATCAGGGTTGACACTCACAAAGTTAATTCGGACCCATCTGACTCACTCTGTCGCCCTCTTCCTTGTCTATTCAGAGAATTGGAAATCTTGAGAGTTGGAGTGGCTTCTGGGTATCTCTACCATCAAAGTATACAGAGACAAAGTTTCTCCCTACACTTCTCACTCTCCTGGGAGAAGTTATGTCTCCTTCAGGACGCCTGAGAAATGGTTTCCGTGGATGTTGAATATGCTCATACACACGCCGGGAATATATCTCTTTTGGAGTTTATGACCTAAAGCCTCCAAAATCAATAACATGACAATTATGAACCTATAAGGTTACCCTTGAAAAAGATACAGGGCAAGAAATAAACACAGGTCCCAAGAATAGCATCATACCCCGAAATTGGCTCCTTTACAATGATCCCTCGTAATAAGCGGGTGTTGAATAAATTACACAAAGACACTTCTCTAATATTCTTGCTGGAGGCCGCATCTTCCAAGCAGAACAAGGAGGCAGAATTTAAGATTAGATGAGGTTATTACTTGAAATGATTTTGTGCCCGACAGGCGATATATCTACGCGTTCTCGTGTAAGGTATTTCTGAATAAACTTCCCTTACAGCTTCTTGTGAAATATCAGAAAAAAATTATTTACTCTTTCTAATTCTAAATATATGTGTATTTCTGCTCGATATTTGTGAGCATCATGAACACGATTTTTTATTCTGAATTATTAAACTGGATACCGATTCTGATTATATCTATAAGGTTCCCCAGCAGCTGCGGCACCAGGTAGCGAGCCACAAGGACAGCTGGAGACGTCCTTGGGGAGTTTTGAGTGGTGTCTCCCGCCTTGCCAGGATATGTGTGTGTGTGTGTGAGTGCGTCTCTGGGGCCACGACCAATTAATTAATACCATCGCTCTGCTGCTCCCTCAGGGCCGAGCTTAGCATACCAGGACCTTGTGGCGGCGCTGCGAGCTCTCGAGATCAATCCTGGTGTTTATTGTGGTGGTGTCGTGTGATGGTTGTGGGGGTGTAATGATGGTGTGTGTGGTGGTTGAGCTTTGGGGGTAGCCACCCCCTTCCCAGAAGGTGGGTCCTGATACCTTCCGTTGGCAACTGGCAGCTGGTACCATTCCCCACCTCTCAGGATGGGTGAAGGGGGTGGTATACCTAGTTCATCAGGCCACCGCCAGGGGGACAATTATCAACATTTTGGAAATTCGATTATGTTACATATGATACTTTTGCCGCTTTTCTTTAACAATTTATTTTTTTATTAACGTAATTCTTCTCAGGATTTGTATGAATTTATACTCAAGTAGCAGAGCTACAGTTGCAGTGACGCTGTTTTTATAGCCGTTGTGTGTGTTTTGTGGTCGGCCCCTGTAACGTAGACTTGATGTGTTCCACCAATTACTGCTGATAGTTTACATAAGCCATAAGATGATCAATGTTTTTATACAGTTTAACACAATATAAAGAAGGAATCGTCAGGCTCGACCGCTGTCACCCAAACTGAGACAGACAACTGTCCACTGACCCACCACGCAACCTTTACGTATCAGATTGCGTTAGCTGAACAGCACGAAGGCTTTGGTAAAAAAAAAAAACAGGGGGGAGGGAAGGTAAACAACAGGAACTGCTTTTTGGTTGTTCCGTCTCAACTCAAACTCTGATTTGTTAAGAAATATTTTCTTGCCCCCTCACTGTTATCCAGCAGTCAACCTCCAGAAGTAGACGTTTATTAACATAGAGATAGAATGGACTACGTTCAAGCTATAGATAATGTTTGGTACAGCTTGTGCCAGCAGGACTCGTACAGTGTTAAAGTGTCAAACTCAAGGTAGGGGAGTACTCATTATGGTGTTGTTTACATTTCGGTTGTGTTATTAACTTTATATATACCGACGATACACTATGTGCCGCTCTATTGTACTTAAATACGTATACTTGTACTTAAATATATGAGTTTAAGTATATGAAAAGTACTTTGAGTATACAGTACAGTAAATGGCACAAATATATGAAAAAGTACCGAATGTTTATAATATACGATAAATAAGACCAAATTATTACTAAACATATAAAACTGACTACCTGGTCACTTACTGTATTCACCATTATTCTATATTTTTTAATGATAATTATCCTTGACAGCGTCCATCATATCGACATCATATAGAATCCAATGCCTTAAGTCGATGTTTATTTAGTTTATATATATATGAGATGACAACTACATGTTGGGTTGTGTAGGACAGGTACAGTGATTCCCGAGAGCTGCGTCATGGTAATAGGGGTCGATTCCCTAATCATGCTCGAGCGCTTTATTTATCTTAACAAGGTGTAAACACTAGATGGTTTTCTCGTTGTGTCTGTTGACCTCACTACCACACGTATATCTTACAGTGTGTGTGTGTGTCCCCCTCCCTCCCCCCTCCTAGTACCTATACTACCTTCAGGCACTCCCTCACTCACACACGTACGAGCTTCACAAGCACACACATATATACAATTCTACACAAACATCCACAAACATATTCACATATGTAGATTAACAAGCTTACATATAAACACCTTCCCAGCCGTCTTCGCATAAACACACATACATGTATTCATATACACCCGTAAAATCACACATACACACACACACACACACACACACACACACACACACACAGCATGCCGCCGCTACTGTCAGCACTTAGCACTATAACACTTGTGCACTCCACCCTCATTACTCCGTTTCTTCCATATTTGCTTTGTTCTTACACAGCTCCTCAGAGTTGATTTAGCGTGACCGTGGCAGTGTTGCGGTCCTGTACCCCGCCGCCTCCTACTGCCTGCCTGTGTGGGTGGGTGAGGATCCTGACCAAGGCACACCCACTTGAAAATTTGCATAAACCTCCATTTTAAAAAAAAAAACCCAAATCCACATTTTTTGCCAAAATATTAAAATGTTTCCATTTTTGTTTAAAATTTTGCAGAAATTTTTGTTTTTGCTAAATTATTTACATAAAATTATACTGTAAGTTTGATGAGTAATTTACTTGATTTGGAAAAGATTACCTGCTTAGAGAGAAATTTACTTTTTTCTTTTAGTATACAGTATATACAGTTTATTTTATGCTGAAAGCGAAACTTGCGTGTCCACAAAATTAATAATTTTAAGCTAATAATATGTTGCTGTTTTGGGGATAAATATACATTATACGAAAAAAATTTGCATGTCAGTAAAACAGTTTTAATATTTGGATAACAGGACACGCAGATCACACTTCCAAGACGTAAGCTTGAGCAATCGTCTGTGAGAGGGAATCATTGTTTGGACACAATCATTTACAGCTTTCATATTAAGGTCCTGTTTTAACTGCAAAACTATTCCTCCAAGCTGTTTCACTTCGGCAGGGTTTTAATGTAAAGACATTAGAAATCTCGTGTTACAAGTTGAACGAAAGACCCGATCATTAAATGTTTTTGTAAATGTCAGTGTGACCTTACAACTCTATGGCCGCTTTCGCTGGCTGTAGACGGCCTCATAAACTCAGAGAATATGAGGTGTGAACACCCTCACTCTACAACAGAGTGTGTCACTGGCTAGTGTATTAATGGAACCTGAGAAACGCTACGCTATAATTTGCGTAAAGGCGATCGCGAGTATTGCTTGGTGGTCCTGTTCGTGTCAAGACTCGAGTACGACAAGGAGAGCGCCTGGACTTGCGGTGTACCACTCACGACTTATTTCTCTTCTGACAACACTGTCGTGTAACTCGTGACAACAGACAGCAGCGTGGTGAGACCCGTGATACCAGACAACAGTCGTGACAACCGAGACAACAGGCAACAATTTGGTGTAATGAGACGTAACAACAATGTGGCAGGAGACAAAAAACAGTGTGACGGGAGACAAAAACAGTGTGACGGGAGACCTGACATCAGTGTGACATAAGAACATAAGGAGTCTGCAATAGGCCGGTTGGCCTGTGCATGGCAGCTCCTGTCGAGAGTTACAACCACTCTCTATCGTCCTTTTAAGACTTTCCAGCGTCCCAGCACTTACTACAAAGTTGCTAATCTTATTCCACTCGTTTACCACCCTAATTGTGAACCAGTTTCTTCCTATCTCCCTCCTAAACCTAAACTTATCCAACTTAAATCCGTTGCTACGAGTCCTATCCTGATCGGATATTATAAGAACCTTATCTATATCTCCTTTATTGATTCCTTTCACCCATTTCAAGACTTCTATCATATCTCCCCGCACTCTTCGTCTTTATAGGGAATGTAAGTTTAGTTTCTTTAATCTTCTTGATATGGAAGGTTTCTAAGTCCCGGAATAATTTTCGTCATTCTTCGCTGCACCGACTACAGTGAATTGATATCCATTCTATAATAAGGGCACCAGAACTGAACCGCATAATCGAGGTGCGGCCTGACTAGCGCAAGATATACACCTTTTCACATATCCGTTGAGACATTGTTATATAAGTATTTGACAAATTTCATAACCGAATGACAGAACACATATCGAATGACAATCTAAAATAACTGTTGGTGGTATGTCATTCTCCAATTGTTACATTCTCAAACTATATGTAGACTGTCGGTTTATTGTTCACGTCTGTCAACTTCATAACTTATGTCAATCACTTCCGTTAGCATGAACGAACAGTTATTTTAGATTGTCATTCGATATGTGTTCTGTCATTCGGTTATGAAATTTGTCAAATAGTTATGTAACAATGTCTCAAACATTAACGCACTGTTTTCTAGGCCGAAGGTCCGGGCTTACAAGTACCCTTAAGTCTCTTTCACAAGTCGACTTCTCTAGGTTGATGTTGTTAAGGCAGTTTACATTGACAGTATTTGTTTCTGTAGATTGTGAACAAGAGTGGGCCCAGTGCTGACCCCTGGGGAACCCCACTAGTTACACAGCCCCGCTCAGATTTAAAACCATTTACGCTGACCCTCTGTTTTCTATCGGTGAGCCATGGTTTTATCCAATCTAAAACTTCCCCCTCGATACCATGAGCCTTAACTTTTCTCAGAAGCTTCTGTTGCGGTACTCCGTCAAATGCTTTGCAAAAGTCTAAGTTAATAACATCGTAATTTTCATCATTATCTACTACCTCATAGACTTTCCTAAAAGACGTCAGCAGATTTGTTAGACAAGATTTTCCCTTTGTAAATCCATGTTGAGAGTCGTAGATTAATTTTTTTTTCTAAATGCGAAAAAATGCTATTTGCTATAATTGATTCAAGAAATTTCCCCACTACTGACGTCAAACTAATCGGCCGGTAATTTGACGCTGATGTAACAACAGTGTGACGGGAGACATAAAAACTGTGGCGGGAGACGTAAGAATAGTGTGACGGGAGACGTAACACCAGTATGACGGGAAATACAAAAACAGTGTGACGGTAAAAGTAACAACATTGTGACGGGAGACGCAAAAGAAGTGTGACGGTAGACGTATGAACAGTGTGACGGGAGACGTAACAACAGTGTGACTGGAGACGTAACAATAGTGTGAAGGGAGACGTAACACCAGTATGATGGGAAACATAAAAACAGTGTGACGGGAAACATAACAACATTGTGACGGGAGACGTAAAGAAGTGTGACGGTAGACGTAACAACAGCGTGACGGTGGACGTAACAACAGTGTGTAGACGTAACAACAGTGTGATGGAATGCGTAACAACAGTGTGACGAAAGACGTGACAAAAGTGTGACTGGAGATGTAACATTCGGTCTCTACTATTTGCAGTTTCTTCGTCCCGTTGGGACATATGATACGCCTCCTTACCGTTGGTACGACCCAGGCGCATTCTCTTACACTTCGTGACATTGAATCTTAGCCTTGGCAAAATCTAGGTATATATTGTCGATATTGCCACCATGTTCCAGGATTTAGGTAAAAACATCCAGTACCTTGAATAATTGAGTTAAGCAGGAGCGTCCCGGCATAAAACCGTGTTGGCAATCCTTTACAAGGTTGTTTCGTAGTAGATGTGCATCATGGCATCTCTTATAATGCTCTCAAGTACTTTGCACACTCTTGTGGTCAAGTTCACTGGTCTATAATTATTCAAGGAGTGACGATCTCCCTTCTTGAGTATCCAACTCACATAAGCCATTTTCCAATCACTGGGGACCTTTTGCTCATCCAGGCATTTACAGAACAAGATCTTCAGGGGCTCAGCAAGTTCGTTGCACAACTCTCTAAGCACTCTGTGATGCACCATGTGAGGGCCGCGACTCTTATTATTGGTTTGTCAATTTATTTCTCAAACGCCTTCTGAGAATGCAATGGAGGTCAGCACCGTGTCAAACCGCCTGTTTTCAAACACAGGAAGTGTTCGCATCCTCTCTTGTGAACACCGAGGAAAAAAAACCCTGTTCAACGCCTCCTGGTCATAACCTGCGTAACTACCATCTTCAAGTCTCAGGTCTGATACGCCTACTAGCGTTTTTAATTTCGACTTTGCGTAGCGGTAAAACGCCTTTAGGTTTGACTTGACCTCACTCGCAATCCGCCCCTGGAACTCTTTTTCGGCCCTTTTATACTCTGCCTTTGTTTGGTTCCTGGATCTGGCATACTGTACACCCTCCTGTTCTGCTTATCATTTGTTCTAACCCACGTCTCGAATTTCTGAGTCGACCGCCGCATGGTTCATGCGTAACGGTCTCCTTGTAATCTTGGAGGGACTGGGTTTGGTATTGGGGATATATTTATCGATCAAATGGTTAACTTTATTGGCTCACTCGGTATTATTTGCAACGAAACTTTGTTTCTTTTTGTTAAGATACGACTTAAACTAGCGCCAAGAGCATGTAGTTTTTCTCGTAGGTATCATGAGCCCATTGTTTGAAGGGCCTTTTGTCAGTCTAATCTGTATAGTTTCCAAGAGCTGTTTGGGTCCATAAATGGTCAACGAATTGGTTCAATCATGTCAGCTGAATGAGAGCCGCTACAACCTAATGGGTAACTACATAGACTATCAGTCTCAAACTTATATCTCTGATTGAACATACACACAGCTCTCTAGAGTTTTGAAACAATACACAAAATACTAACAGGCCTGTGATTACTTAGAAAACAAAATACACACACACACACATAGACAAACAAATAAATAATACATATACGAAGACGCTAAGAAATAAAACTCACACAAACACAAACACACACACACACACAATAAAACACTCACACAAACATATAGACACACAAAGAAATAGTTCACATACGAAGACGCTAAGAAATAAAACTCACACAAACACATACACACACACACACACACACACACAATAAAACACTCACACAAACATATAGACACACAAAGAAATAGTTCACATACGAAGACGCTAAGAAATAAAACACACACACAAACACACACACGGATAAGGGTAAAATTTAGTGCCCTCTTGGCGCCAGAAAAACAAAAAACGATAACAGTTGTCGCTGGGGACGACTGTACGGTCGCTTAGGTAACCAGAAGCACAATAACTTACTTTTGTGTAACTTTTGTTTATATATAAATGCATTATATAATCAGGTCATAATTAAGCCAGTCAGTTATTTAAAATATTTAACTCGCAGCAAATAGCAATAGTGTATTGGATAAGGTGTAAACTAAGCCAACCACTTCAATGAATATTTTATTAATGTTGGCAAAAATCTTGCAGAGAGCATCCCAGATCACCATGGGGAATTTAGAGCCTACCTGCAAAACAGACAGCAAAATGAGCTGTTCTTATCCCCTGTCACAGCAGATGAATTACTGGCCATCACAAAAATGTCCAAAGATGCAGCAGCAGGCGAAGACAATATACCAATGAGCATCATTAAGAAAGTAGCCACTTGTTACTACCTGTTCTCCTACACATTTGTAACTCCTCCTTCACTAGTGGTGTCTTTCCGGATAAACTGAAAATTGCTAAAGTTCACCCAGCATATAAAAAATCTGGGGACAAAGGTCTCTTCAAGAATTACCGCCCCATATCAGTCCTCCCAGCCTTGAGTAAGATACTGGAAAAGCTAGCATGTAATAGACTAAATTCATTCTGCAATGCCAATAACATCTTTACAGACTCCCAGTTTGGATTTAGAGCTAGAAGGTCGACTGAGAGTGCTCTGCTATCCTTTACTAATGACATCGTAAATTCCTTTGATGACAGTCAGTTCATAGTCGGTATATTCTTGGACCTCTCTAAAGCCTTCGATACTGTCGACCATACCATCCTCCTTTCAAAACTTGAACATTACGGCATTAGGGGCCTGTCCCACAATTGGTTTACCTCATATCTGTCCAACAGGATGCAGTATGTCTGCTATAATAATCACCAATCTGACTCCTCGCCAATCTTGTATGGAGTCTCCCAAGGTTCCATTCTCGGTCCAGTACTGTTTTCGTTGTACATAAACGACATAATCTACGCCAGCTCACTCAAAAAATACAACTTATTTGCAGACGATAGTAATCTCTATGCCAGCAACTCAGACCTCCATTTCTTGATGAGAACTATGAACACTGAATTAACTAAAGTCAGGAGCTGGGTAATACGTAATAAACTGACCTTAAACCTTGAGAAAACCCACTACACGATCTTTCACAGAAGGAAAAACTTACCCCCAGACTTGGACCCCCTGTACCTTGGTAATACAGTCCTCAAACGCGAACAAAATACTAAATTCCTCGGAGTTATTGTTGATGAGAAACTTAACTGGAGAAACCACATACAAGCCATTCACAGTAAAATCAATAAACAGTGCGGTATCATGTATCACACTCGACAGTCACTCACTCTCACAGCAATGAAAGAAATCTATCATGATCTTGTTTTCCAACACCTGATACACTGTCACACACTATGGGGGGCCTCTGGCTCTTCAAAAACACAATCTCTGGTTACTGCACAAAAGAGAGTTGTACGGACAATGACTTACTTGAAAAAAACAAGATCACACAAAAGAGAAATTTGCTATATTGAAAATTTTAAAATTCGAAGATATTAACACTTACTGATGTGCCCTCTTTGTTTACAAATCTATCAATCACTTGCTTGACAATAATTATTTCCAGTTCCGGAATAATCAGAGATACAACTTAAGGCACCCAGAGCTACTAAGACCACCCACCCCCCCTAAGTGCTCCTCTCAGTCCCAGACCTCTATAAAATATCATGGTGTGAAGGTGTGGAACAACTTACCCCCACCCATCCGAGCAAAGACTACGTTCCCTTCCTTTAAATCATCTCTTAAAAAATATCTATTGTCTAAGTATTAATATTTCTTGTAACACCTACTATATTTACAGCACCTGTTTTTTTTTTGTACCATCAAAACCGTTTTATTGGAAATTATCATGTAAATAGATAAGTAATTACCATTGCAATAAACATAATTACCAACTAGTCATATTCCTGACAGCTCTGTCCTCTTGTTCAACCTTATTACTGTACAACCCATGTTGTACTGCTACCCCATTCTTCTTATGTTTTTCAATTCCACTGTAATTTATGTATAAAAAAAAATAATTAAATAAATAAATAAATAAATAAATATTGAAGTGATAACCGTGGTAACATTATGAGATGTTCTTATTACCACCATGCTATTGTACTATTCCAGATAATACTAAATGTTACATAATAATTCCTTGAGATAAATGTATAGTATATATCAGGTGCCTAAAAGAGAGCTCAGGTTCTCAACTGGCTCAGCCATGTTAATATTGTTATTATTATCCACCCTGTATCTGTGGTTTTCTGGCTAAATAAACTTTCAATTCAATTATGTCTCAATTCAGTTATCAAGTGACACGTCTCTTAGGTTGGGATGGTAGGCAACTCATTAGTAGCGAATCTTTCGAGTCTCAAATGTTCTTTTACTAAATTTTCCTTTGTCGCTGGAGATGAGAAAACGCATTTTCATAAAACGATTTTAACTGTAAGCATCCAAACATGCTATTTATATACCCGTGAAGTAGAAGAATATTCAAAACTTGAATTCTTGTTATACGCTCATAACGAACGAATAACTTTTACTGCACCCAAGTATCTTAAAACTACTCCCACTGACCTAACAGTAGGTTACAGTATACGAGTTTCTCACTTAAACGTTTTAAAGTAAATAGCACTGGAATATTACATGTTAGAACCTAAGATACATGTTCTAACTGTAAACCTTTTAACCTGGAGATCAAATACTTACGTGTACTGCTCAAGTATATCTCTTTACAGGACTTAAGGAATTTTGTTTATAATTTTTCCCCGCCTCCTCTTGTCACTTCAGTATCTAAGTACTTCAGCACTCAAGATATTAAAACCCTTAATTAGTAGGTATTTAGTAAAAAAAAATAACACTCACCATCGTCACACGCCTGGGGTCCGGTGTTGTATACTTATGCGCTGTTCTATTTGTTTTGGTCGATACGTGGACAACACTAGTCTTCATGTGACACTAAACAACGCAGTTTTAAACACACGATAAAGTCTTCACATCAGTAAGTCGTCTCCGTCTGTAACTCGTGAACATTGTTAGTCGGCCGGCCAACCACTCACTCACTCTCTATGATTTCCAGGTACTGGTCTCTCTTGAACACGTCAGTCTGGTCGTTGACGTTGATGCTATTATGTTATTACTGCGCCTCAGCAACTATGGTCGTCAAGCGCGTAACTACTCCATCAACAATTAAAAATTATGAGACACGTTTAGTTAAACCACATCCCTTTATTCTTTGTATTCAACTTCAGGACCTTTATATACATTATTTCCGCCATCATCGTGGTGTGCGTGTCTCCCTGCAGGCTGGTGCGAGACACACTTTGATTGTATACATTATTAGTCAACTGCTTTACCCCTGTAGTTTAGTTTGAACATTAGGCAAACATTTTCATTATTTTCTTATTGTATCGTACTGACCTTAGTTTGATTTCATTTTTTTTCCCTTCGGTTGTTTTATTTATATTTATAATTTTATCAAAGTAATTTTTGCATCACATTTAGTCATTTACGTTTCTGTGCTAATATTGTTCTTATAAGCATACACTTTCATCCTCATATTATTTTAGCTATAATAAACAATACTGTGTAAAACAACCCCCCCCATCAAAAAAAGTATAATTAATTTTTCCGTCTTTACAATTTGAAACGTTAGACGAAATGTTTTGATATACTCTTCAGTGCATCGTCATATGTTGGTATGATTGCTTGACGATATTTAAATATACACGACATTTGTATTTATAAAATATCTGCAGGAATAAAACTTAAATTACTGATCCTTTTGAAATTTTGGCAATTCTCTACAAGAAAGAGTTACCAGATAATTTGATTCCCATAGTAGATAAAGGTGTATACCAACCGTTCCGAAACTTGTGGAGTAACGCTACTCACAAACCATGAGCCACACCGACCCCATGAATGATGACATATTTGGGGGACTACAGTATTATAACAATTAAGTCATATACTGTTTTTATTCGGCTCTTAGCACTGAGGACGGGTGACGTAATGCTCCAAAACATTTAACCATAATAAAATACTGTAGTTCATCCATCCCAGCGTGGGTATTAGTCTTCCTTGTGAAGTTGAAAGGAGGAAACACCCATCTGAGATTATGGTTTCCTTATAAGAATTATCATTATTTTGTTACGGTTGTGTATTCATGTGATGATGTGTAAACTCAGTGTTGTATTATACTCTATCGGCCATTTTTTTAAACACTCGAGGCAGGTAGTAGGTAGTAGGAAGCTACCAAACAGGGAGGTACTACCGCCTGGGAAGATATTGGAAGCATAATGTATTGTCTAATGGTAGACCCTGCTGCCATATGGCATCACGAAAATTGTGACCAAGTCCCAGGTTGTTGATCTGACTTTTCTGCCTCATTTACACACAGTTGCGGGGTCTTAATTGTTTCTCTTACTTTGACAACGCAACATACATAAATCATTTCTCACTCTTGATCTTTTTTCATTTTGTATTTATTTATGGTTCTTTATTATTATTATAATTATTATTATTATTATTTTTATTATATTATTATAATTATTATTATTATTATTTTTATTATATTATTATTATTATTATTGTTATTACTATTTTATTTTTAATTTTGTATTTCTTATTATAAATTATATTTACTTTGAACTAATTATCGTTAAATTTTTTATTATTATTACACTTTCGCTCCCCAGGCCCCGTTGTGGGTCAGTGACTTGTGCCCGGGTGGGCTAATCCCCTTAAAAAAAAAAAAACCCGAAGAGCAATCCCGAATGTTGGGTTACTGTTTGGTAACCCGTCAAATGGATTCGTCAAACTCGAATATCAATCCCGAACATCGAGTTACTATTTAGTAACCCGAACGCCAGAACTCGAGAGGGTTGGTACGCCTTATCCAAGATACATATAAACAAACCAGGTCGATCTGCGCGCCAAAATTGAAGCGGAAACATGAGTTGTGGAGATAAAAGTTTGTCTTCAAATGAGAAGGCAGACATCACCACCAATTACGCCAGCGTCTGCACCAGCAGGGACACTTAGATCAACTGATCCAGCATCAGGATCACCCGTGCCACCAACAGCAGCATCAACATTCACTCACAGGGGAAAAGAACGAAGCAGGTGAACAAGAGGAATGAATGCTTCATTGCCATTATTAAGGACAGTACACAAGAACTGGATGGTGATATATTGGAGGCTTTAATGGCATTCACTAGTATGTACAATACATTATCAGCCCAATCTATGCATGATGTATTTAGAGCAAGCATTAGAGTTGTTGACCAATGGCATATGTCAAGAGTGCAGCCAGAATTCCACCTCTGCCATCAGTGTCATAAGTGATAATGTATAAACTGTGATTCTCTTCTATCTCTCTTTTTACTATTTTTTCTTAGGCACTTAATGGAGAATGAAATATTTTTTATGATCCAACAATTTTTTTATTTTTTGTTCTTTTGTGAAAACAAATAGATTCTTTCAACTTAATTTGTTATATAATGTCAGATACAATAAACAGTACTGTGATACTCATACTTAATGAAGAAATTTAATCGTCTTTTTTTCTGTTTATTGTTTTTTTTGCACTTCATGGAGATGTGAAATTATATTTTGTATGATCAAACATTTGTTATGATTTTTTTTGTTCTTTTACTTCTTGTGAAACCAAAATAGATTCAACATATTTTTTGCTGTAATATTATATACAATATACTGTGATACTGTGTATTATATACTCATACTTATTTGGGAATTTTAATCATTCTTTTATTTCACATTTCTTTTGTACTTTAATTACAATTTCAATACAGGTACAGTACAGTACTTCTAAAATCTTTCAAGAATGATAATTGCTATACCTTGTAACTGTATTTACAATTTCAAACTAAGTATGATTACTATTAATTTATATACAGGACTGTACAGGCACTGATAAATTTAGTTTTACTGTTGTTCTTATTTAGAGGAACTAAAGTTGTTTATGAATTTCTCTGACACTTGCAAACTATTTCAGTATAGTACTGTACTTTGAAGCCTTTAAAAATGTGTACATTTATTATTTCAAGCAAAATACTAAAATGTTTGAATGATATAATTTTACATGTACTGTACTGTACTGTACTGTGATATATTTTTCTTTAGTCATGCCAGTGTAATGCCTTTTTAATTTTGTTTGAATTGAAATACTGTTTCAAGTTGCACTGTGATAATGTTTGGAGGAAATAAAATGTATTATTTAAAGCCAAATTTTTTTGGGGGAAAATAACCTTAATAATTAAATCTATTATCTAAAACAATTTTTTACCAAACCAATAATGTTTCCATTTGCCCTTACACTTGCTCTACTTTCAAACAAACTACATTATACAAATCAAAACCATGTATCAATTACACCCCTTTCTACATCGATGTAGTTCAGCTGTGATCCCTCCAGGGCTTCTAATTGGGATATGAGACCCATCAATGCAGCCAAATGCACCAGACATCCCTACAATGGCGTGAAATTCATCTACAAGGTTTTGTATGTTGCCTGATTCTGGAAAGTGGATGTAATCTTTTGCCGTAAGGGTCAAAAGAGTTACATAGCTTCTGACAAACTTGCAAACTGATGACACAGAAACCTTCAAGCATTCTGCAATACTAATTTGGAAGCTGCCACTGCTAAAGTATCTCAATGCAGTTAGGAGTTGCAGGTGTGTGGAATACTGCATCCTGTAGGATATATAAATATATTTCTTATTTACTGTTTTGTCTAAAATTGCATATCTTGATTATATAGTAAACAACAGGGATCATATGATGATGATATATATTACTGTGTTACATTTTAAGTTCTTCAGAGAATCACCTTCCGTAAAGTGCAACATACAGGTGATATCCCCATTAGCCGGAATAATTGGTGCAGAGCTCTTCCAGGGATGAGAGGTTCCAGATAACAAGAAGACTCAAACCATGACAAATCCCACATTCCTTGAATTTTTCCGGTTACATGTAAGAGTTTCCGAGTTTAAACATTCTTTCATCCTCGGAGACCCGGGAAAAAACTCGGAAAGTTTCAGGACGTTTTCATAAAAAATTCCAGAAAATGTGCCTGATATTTAACCTCGAAATAAGCTCCATGGCCTGGAATCAAATTTAAGAGAGTTTTCGGAATTAAAAAAAATAAAAATAAATGGATTTTTAACCTTGTAAACTTGTTCACAGACCCGGAATGTTGAAAATTTTCCCGGAAGAACTCCGAGCCAATTTAAATTCTGAGTACGTATTAATGAATTCTGGGTAATGAAGATATTACTGCACTGTAATTATGGCCTGGTGGTATTATTGTACATGGGAGGTGGGTTTAGGGGTTTTATGGGTGCTGAGTACAGCATAGTGATGATGATCCCCCCCCCCCTCCTTTTTTTGCATCACTGTATAACATTGAATAAATACCTAATACACTTCTAAACAAATATCAAAATCCAAGATTTAGAGTTTCGGTCTACAAAGATCTATTTAGTCTAACCTAACCTAACCAAACTTTACCTAACCCAACCTAACTTTACTTAACCTAACCTAACCTAACCTGACCTGACCTGACCTGACCTGACCTAACCTAATCTAACCTGACCTAATCTAACCTGACCTAATCTAACCTGACCTAACCTAACCTGACCTAATCTAACCTAAGCTAACTTAACCCAATTATCTTGTAGACTGCACACTATAGTAACACCAGAATTTGTTGCCTTGTCCTTCTTGAACTCTTGGCATATGTGGTTCAACTCGTTCAAGAAGTTCATGGATGCATTCCTTGGACAGCCTATACCTCTTGATGAACTCCTCAGAGAGATAAGCAAAAGGATTTTGATGGTCTCTAATAACAATACCAGAATGCTATAATGCCAGCCTGAAAAAATAAAACAAAATCTAATTTCTATTATCTATATATTGAGGTAACTACTGTATATAACATAAATTACTTTTGAAAATAGTTTACAAGCGTGTTGCATAGCTATTACAGAGAATTTCTTTAAGAAATTTCTCCGTAGTATATTTAACTTTTGTTTATTGTTGTTCCAGTGATGTAAGATAGGGCTGACACGATTTAAATCGAGTGATTGAAAACATCATTAATCAATTTTGGCATTTTTTCTAACCCTGAGTTCGAATATTTCATCTAAATTTTTTTTTACGTAACCTAATCTAAACTTACAAATATTGGTAGTACCTAAACACAACCGGTACAACAACAACCCAAACAGTGAAATATAGCAGGAGAAATTTTTTCCATGGTAATTATCAGCGCGGGTCACAGATGACACTAGTTGTAAACTATTACCTCGACAACCTACCAAGTACATTTGGCTCATCTTATAACTTTCCTATATAATATATTGGCGAATTGGGAATGGCATTACATCTATCTATCACAAATAAAAGTGCGTTTCTTAACATACTTGAAGCTATAAGAGGATGATTGTAGGAATGCAATGCTTGATAAAATTGGAGAAGGGCGATGGGGAGATGAAAAATCTTCGGAGCTGAAGGTAAAACATCACGGGGTACACGGCGGTCTCTTAAAAATATATACATTTCCATTGGAACCAGTTATTAGGACTTTTATATATTTGTTTTCTTTATTATCTCATCTTAATATACATATATTATATTTCAGAGACGTTTTCTATTCATATATAACTAGTTTGAACATTCGAGATAAGTCTTTCTGGTGCCTACCCACACCCGGGGACTTATCCCGAACTTTCCAATAATATTGTCGGACAACCAAATGGTAACCCGACAAAATTTGGTTTTAAAAAATGGATTAAGGTTCGGAGGGCGTTTTCGGTAACCCGAATGTTTAAAAAGATGGCCGATATGTTTTTAGGGTGGGAACTTTTCTTTAAAAACATTAGATTGTCTCTTTTTTTCTAGATAGTATTTATTATTGTTCTTCCTTCCCATCACTTCTCTCTCTCTTTCTCTATTTTTTCTCTATCACTTTTCATATCCCTCTCTTCTTCTTCTTCTTCTTCTTCTCTCACCCACTATCTCTAGCATTCCTCTTCCTTTCTTCATCTTCCCTTCCTTTCTCTTTTTTTCTGATGTTGAGGTCGAGTGGATACACCTCTCTCCTTCTGTCCTAAGGATAGCTGGTTTGCGCCCCACCCCATGTTCACCCTTTCCTCTACGAATGGGTTTCTAACTTTAACAGGTGAGGAATTTAAGGCGGCCGAGTGCAATGCTGGCAAAACTGATTCCCTGTGTACCGAGAAGAAGGGGTAATCGTCATTGTGTTATATTCAAACTGTGTATATGATCCACTTGCTCTTTCACTTTTCTCCCCCTCTTCCCCTTCTCTCTCTCTATTCCCTCCTCCAATCTTCCATTTCTCCCCCCCCTCTCTCTCTCTCTCTCTCTCTCTGCATGTAATATAACCCTTTCTCTCATCCTTGGAGTCCATCACACACTTAGGGCGATGTCATCAAACCAACACATAGTAGTACTCACCTTTAGCGACCATCTCCCTCCTCCTTCATCCTTCTCTCACATTTACTTCTTTATTTCTCACTTTTTCTATTTATCTCTCTCTTACATGCAACATTAATTTTCCCTTTTCTTTTTATCTGTTTGTCTTTCTGTTTTTTTTATATTTGTTTACCTCTTCCTCTTTCATTTCCTGTCTCTCTGTCTGTCTGTCTGTCTGTCTATCTCACCATCGAGCAATATAAGTTGTCACCACAGTAGGGCATAATGTTACTCAACTTAAAGACCTCCATTATATATTCAGGGGAGGGGATCAGTGTCGGGACCCGGGCTACACTAAGGCCTATAAAAAGAGGGAGTTTTGGTAAGGTAAAGACGGCCCTCTCTCCTCTCCTCCCCTAAGAGGATTAAAGAGAGATAGTAGATACAGAACTCTCTCCCACTCCCTCCTACTCCACTCCGCCCTCTCTTCCATCTCCCACTCTGCCCTCCTCCTCCTCCTCCTCTCCCTCTAACACTCTCCCCACTCTCTTCTTCTCTCGTATTCCCACCCTGTCTTCCTCCTCTTCCTCTAACACTCTCTCTACCTTCTCCTTCTCTCCCCTTTCACTTTCTTTCTATCCTCTCCATCTCTCCTCCTTTCACCCTACCTCTATTCCTCATTCTCCCTCTCCCTTTCTACTAGTACTATCAAACTCCCCCTTACCCCATGCGTTGACTTCATTCCTTCTTTTTCTTGTTCATCTTCTGTGTTTGTTTATTGTACTCTATCATCTCTTTATTATATTTTTTTTATTTGAGTGATCTCCCCCCCTCTCTCTCCTATTTGTCTCTATTTCGTTATTATTTATTTTCTATCTCTGTATATTTCTTCCTCTATCTTTTCACTTCTCTTTATATTTATTTATCTCTGTAAACATTTCTTCCACTCTCGTTTTCTCTCTCTTATCTTCCCTTCCATATATTTCTTTTTATTTACTTTTTTTCTCAAAACCTCTTTCTCTCCCCTTGTCTCCCCATTTTGACATCTCTTGGACACGGAGAGCGACCAAGAGATAATCCCATCTTGGCTGTCAATTGGTTAATCTCTCTACCATGACTTGCCGTCCAGTACACGTCAACCAGGTCTGGCTGGGTGTGGGAAGTGAGTGTTTCCATGTGAAGCATGAAAAGAAGTGAAACTAAATGATGGAAATTGGTCTGAAATTAAAGTTTATGAATGTACTGTACTGTACTGTACTGGTCTTCGCGCGCGCACGCGTACGTGAGCGCATGTGTGTGTGTATTAATAAATAATAATAATAAACGGTTTATTAATAGAGCTGCAGCCGGTGACTGAAAATATACCAACTTACATTTGAATTAGACATAATGATATGCGTTCAATACATTTACAGGGCTGTACAGTACATAAATCAGGAGCTGTTTATTATTTCAACAATAGATGGGATGGTGCTATTCTTATATCTATCGGTGCGGGCTCTTATGAGCTGAATTTTGTTGTAGTGGCAGACTGCGCGAAGTGGGTGGGAACTGGTGGGGGACTGCTGGTGGCAGGAGGTGGCGATGACAAGGATGGTGCAGTAGTCCACTGCCAAACCTTGCTATTACTTGGTGGAGGAGGTCACTGAGGGATGGCATTTCCAGGGCGGAGAGAGCGTTGATGTAGGCTGAGTAGTCTGCACCGAGCATGATTCTGCAGGTCCTTTTCTGTACCTTCTCTAGCCGACGTTCTTGGGTGGAGTTGAGAGAAGACGACCAGGCTGGTGACGCATACGTTAGTTTGGGGAGAATAAAGGAGTTGTAGATAGTCCTCAGCTCTGGCGTGGGTGTCCCAAGTGACCTAAGTCGTCGTAGCATGTAGAGTCGGTACGAGGCTGCCTTGATTGTGTTGTTTACATGGGCCTTCCAGTCCAGTTTGTGGTCTATGGTAACACCCAGGAGTTTGGCAGACTGCACTAACTGGAGAGGCTGGGCACCCACTGTGACTGCTGGAGACTTGCATTGGAGTGGTGGCGGTATTGATGTGCATGACTACGGTTTTGGTGTGGTTGATGGTGACCTTGTTCTCCGTAGTCCATGCCTGAAGCCTGTCCAGGGTGCCTTGTAGCGATGAGGTGTTGTTCACTGTAACCCCCACAGTGCAGTCATCCACGTACTTCCACCTGTGAGGAGTGTTCGATAGAGCGCCGTTGATCAGGATGAGGAAGCACAGTGGTCCCATCTTGGTCCCCTGGGGAACACTGCAGGTGAGGTGTTGGAATGTGGAGACAGAACCCTGGTACCTGACTGCTTGCTGCCGTCCACTCAAGAAATCAGTGAGCCATGAGTCCAGGTTGGTGGGCAGCCCTAGTGCAATGGCCTTGTTGATAAGAGTGCAGTGATCAACAAGGTCAAAAGCCTTCTTGAAGTCAACAAGGGCAACGGCCAGTGATGTCTTACGTTTCTGCAGGTTTTATGATAGAAGTGTTTAAGTGGGTGAAAGGAATCAATAAAGGGGATATAGATAAAGTTCTTATAATATCCGAGCAGGATAGGACTCGGAGCAACGGATTCAAGTTGGATAAGTTTAGGTTTAGGAGGGAGATAGGAAGAAACTGGTTCACAAATAGGGTGGTGGACGAGTGGAACAAGCTTACCAACTTTGTAGTAAGTGCGGGAACTCTGGAAAGTTTCAAAAGGAGGCTAGATAGATTCATGGATGATAGAGAGTGGTAGTAACTCTCGACAGGAGCTGCCATGCACAGGCCAACCAGCCTATTGCAGACTCCTTATTTTCTTATGTTCTTATGTGCGGGAAATCCAGGAAACTAACTAAGCAGTGTGATGTAGAGGAGGTCCTCATATTGCCATATTGCTGCGGATCATTGACTGGTAAATTCTAGCAAATGCCCACTCAAAAACAAAGTCTTCACAGAGTAGACTGGGTATGGGGGTATTGGCAACTGGCCTGAGGTCACTAGGGGACTGTGGGGTGGTGACCTTGGGGATAGGGGTGACAAATGCGGTTTTCCATTCATTAGGGCATTTGCTTTGTCTGAGGGATGCGTTAATAATAGAACAGAGGGGGGTGGCAAGTTCGACTGCAAACTCCTTGTAAATTTTGATTGGGAGGTCAATTGGGGTGGTGTGTAATAATAACAATAATAATAATTAACGGTTTATTGAAAGAGCTTGGCAGCCAGAGGGCTCAAAATATACAGTTCCATATTTGGGGAATGGGTTTCGAATTACAAATAATATATAAATAACATACGTGATATAAATAAGATATATAACAACTAGATGGGGAAAAGCTCAAACTACAGGGAATTTCAACATAGTGACAGTGCAAGAAGTAGTAATTACTGGGAGTGAATACACTGGTTTATTACAAGTTATTGATAATTTTTACAATGGTTGGGACTGGGCTGTTCTTACAGCGACCAGTTCGTGCACGTATGGGCTGGATGCGGTTGTGGTGTCGTGTGTGTGTGTGTGTGTGTGTGTGTGTGTGTGTGTTTCTGCCTTTCTGTCTGTGTGTTTGTCTTTGTCTGTATGTGCGCGCATACTTTTGTAGTTATGTTTTGTGTAATAATAATAATAATAATAATAATAATAATAATAATAAGGTTAATAGTTTCTTAAAGATACAACAGCTAAAACCAGAATTATAGAAAAGATAACATATACTGACAGGGGGAAGTGGGTCGGTTAATAAAAGCTTTTAGAGGAAATTCAGTTTTTAAGAGGAAAAGGAATATCAAATGCATAGAAGAAATATCTACGATTAATGGATAGTTTTATAATGGTTGGAATAGGTTTGCTCTTGTATCGTTCTGTTAGAGGTTTCATGAAATTAATACAGTTATGGTATCGAGCAACAAGCATTTCATGGACAAGGAATCTCAGGTGGCAGAAGGTGGCGGTGTCAAGGATGGCATAATAGTTTTGTTCCAACATAACAAATGAAGTCTCGAGGATGATCAGTGAGGGATGAAAGAGCCAGTGTATTGAGAACATTTTTATATGTTGTGTAAGAGGAGCAGAGGTTTGTCTTCCAATCCCTCTTCTGTATTCTATCTAGGAGTCACCGTTGAGTAGCAGTTAAGGACGAAGAACAGGCAAGGAAGGTGTGTGTGTGTGTGTGTGTGTGTGTGTGTGTATGTACAGGGTGAATAGTCTGGGGGTGATATGGTATGGAAGAGAAGAATAAGACCAATAACGATATGGAAGGAGAGTGAGAAACGTGTGGGGAGGTGTGTTAGTATGGAGGACGTGTGAGAGGTGTGTTAGTATGGAGGTGTGTGGGGAGAGGTGTGTTAGTATGGAGGTGTGTGGGGGAGAGGGTGTGGTATGGAGGGTGTGTGGGGGAGGGGTGTGTTAGTATGGGGGTGTGTGGAGGAGGTGTGTTAGTGGGGAGGGTGTGTGTGGGGGGAGGGTGTGGTAGAGGGAGTGTGTGGGGGAGGGTGTGTTAGTATGGGGTGTGTGTGAGAGGTGTGTTGAGTGTGGGAGAGGTGTGTGGGAGAGGGTGTGTGTAGGGGAGGTGTGTGGGGAGAGGTGCGTTAGTATGGAGGAGTGTGTGGGGATGTGTTGGTATGGATGAGTGTGTGGGGGAGGTGTGTTAGTATGGAGGTGTATGGGGAGAGGTGTGTTAGAGGGAGGTGTGTGGGGGAGGCGTGTTAGTATGGAGGAGTGTGTGGGGGGGGTGTGTTGGTAGGGGGGTGTGTGGGGGAGGGCGTGTTGGAGTGGAGGTGTGTGGGGGGAGGTGGGGGGTGTGTTAGTATGGAGGGTGTGTGGGGAGAGGTGTGTGTTGGGGTATGTGGAGGGTGTGTGGGGGAGGTGTGTGGTATGGGAGTGTGTGTTGGGGGTGTGTGGGGAGAGGTGTGTGTTGGGGGTGTGGAGAGATTGTGGTATGGAGGGAGTGGTGTGTGTTGGTATGGGGGAGTGTGTGGGGAGAGGTGTGTTAGTAGGGAGGAGTGTGTGGGGGAGAGGTGTGTTAGTGTGGTTAGTAGGAGGAGTGTGTGGGGGAGAGGTGCGTTAGTATGTTGAACAGCTTATGTCTTCCGTTAAAACTTGTACAAGTCGTTACTAACGTCTGTTAACATAATTTTTCCCTGCTGTTGATTTATCTTTTTTAATCATTTTTTTCTTTTAGATTATTTTCTGTTGAATATTCAAGTTTTGTCTTTTTGTGGAGGATTGGTATAAAAGTAGGTTAGTAAGAGACTGGAGCTAGGGAGCGCTGGACTAATTCTTTTAACTGGGTGGTTGTACGTTACGGATATTGGATTTTAACCGAGGCAATATCCGCGCTAACACATGTACGTGTAAAAAAGAAATCGAGCAACAAGGCGTGTCATTAAAGCAGAGTGTGTGTGTGCGTGAGTCGTGAGGACGGTCGGTGTTTGATACTCGCACCCGCCAGCTTTACATGTACACATGGTTAAGTGTACGTTCGTGAATCCGTAAGCACACACACGTTTACATGTATGAGTTAGTACACCGAAAACGGCTATATACATGTAACAACACACACGAATATGTCTGCATGTATGAATCTACACACACACACACACGTCCATGTGAAGCCAGTCAGCTCACTCACTCGTCACTGAGACACAACGCTGCTGTCACTCTCATGTATGTTACTCTTACCCGGAGCAACACTTGCCTCACTAACACTTTAATTTGAAAAAAAAAGAATTAAGTTGTGTCAGTAAATCAGTCGAAAACTCTATCAATCAGACGGTAAGTCAACAGTCAGGCAGTCAGTCAGCCAGCGAACCAGTCGGTAAGTTAGTCTGAAGTCCTTCAGTCAAACAAAACAATAGAACACAGACAGAACGCAGTCACAACACAATCTTAACACAGATGTATCAGGATCATATCACGTATCCACAGACAGTTTCATATTAGAGTTATGTCAGATTAAACAATTCCTGGTCCTCCTAATCAGTCACACATAGAACGATGAAGGCTTTTGACGCAGTGCTGCCAAAAAAAAACAAAAAAAAAAATATTTATCCTTGATGGTCGATGTAACGTTGGATAAAGTTCTGCTCTGCTCTGCTCTTTCTACCCAACGTTTGTAGTAAAAGCTTCATTTGTGGCTGTCAGGGGTGGAAAAATGTTTATTCAGATGGCCGGCAGTGCGCTGAGCTAAAACTCCCGATCAGACTAATTCTCTCCCTCAGCACTTACAGTAGATTCCCGACAGATGAGGTTAGACCATGATTGGTTAGGCTAGGTTAGGTTAGGTTAGGTTAGGTTGAGTTAATTTAGGTTGTTTTTGGCTATATTAGGCAATGTTGAATCATAAGAGCATTTTAGTTACGCGTTGGGTTAGTTTAAGTTGGATGGGTTAGGTTAGGATACATATGTTTACGTTAGATTAGTTTCTTTGGGTTAAGTTGGTTCGGTATATTTCATCACGTTAGGTTACACTAAGTTCGTTATATTAGATTAGATTAAGTAATGTTAGATCAAATTAAATTAAGAAAGTCTGTATTGAACAAAGTTAAGTAATGATAGGTTAACCGAATGTGATTATAGTGTGTTGGGTTACATAAATTAGATAAAGTTAGGGTAACCTTATTCTGGGTAGGAAAGTTTAGGTTAAATTTTTTTTTTACAGGGAATAGCCCACCTGGGCACAGGTCATCGACCCACAACGGGGTCTCGGCGGCGAAAAAAATAAGAGTAAAAAGAAATTAAAAATAGAAAATAAAAAGATTATATTAATCTACACCACAAAGATGCCGGGAAAACAGCCTTATGAAGTGAGACAGCTTGTATGTGTATGGAAACACAGAAGAAGGCAAAGCATTCCACAGTTTGGCTGTATGAGGAAAGAAGGATGTACTATAACGGGTTATTCTAGTGTGACCGACATCCACAGAGAAACGGTGGGCACCGCGGGCAAGACGAGTGGAGGAGTGTTATGACCCCACGGCCTTACCGGTGGTACACAGGATGCCAAATCCACCGAACATTGCCCGTTAAAGTACCTGTAAAAGAGAGAGAGTGAAGCAACATTGCAGTGAAGAGAAAGGGAAGAAAGACTGTCAACTAAAGGAGGAGAGTTAATAAGACGAAACGCCTTTGATTCCACCCAATCTAACAGTTGAACAGAAAAGCCACCTCAGATATGAGAGCAGTACTGCAAGTTAGGACGAATGAATCCCTAATATACATGAAGCAACTGCTCAGGAGTGAAGTCGCTACGGCATCTGTACAGCATTCCCAGTTTTCGGGAGGCAGCTTTAGCAATGGTGAGGATGTGTGGCTCCCATGACATAATAGAGGAAATGGTGAGGCCTAGCATATCTATTTTAGAATTTAGCAGAATGATTGCGTTCTGAAATGTGATTGATGGGAGATCATCTAATTTGGTAGTTTTGTTAGATGTGGTTAATCTTCAACAAGTTAGGTTGTTTTTGCATGACCTGTGACCGCCACCCAAGGGCAGGAATTCTCAATGCTCCTTATTCACTTTCCCTCGTAAGTGATTATGTAAGAATGACCCTTACTAGCTCTCTTTATCTCTAACAAAACAAGTACAGCAGATTATACTGACACAGTACCTCCGCTGAACATATTCTCTTTAACACCAATTTAGGTAGAAAAAAAATAACAAACAGAATTTTTTTAAGTTGCGACCCGAGGCATCGTGAGGTATCTCGTCTCTACCGCTAGGATCAGAAACGGGATTCACTAAGACATTTTACGTTAATTCGCAACTAATTTAAGGAATCTAGTTATAGCAGACTCTGGGTGAAATTGTGATGCTATTATGAATGGCATCTTATGTTTTAATTTTAAGTCAGTCAGTTAGGAGCGTTCTCACCTCACCAGTTACGAGGAAGATTTAAAGTATTAACCTTTGAGAATCTTGACCAGGTTTATCTGGCCGCCAACAGAGGTTATTAAACCCTTGAGTACGATCCCACCCTCTCTGACTACAATGAATTAACTCTATGTATAAGATATCTTAACCCCTTGAGTACAATAAAGTAATCCCAAGAGTACGATGCCTCAACCCTGAGAACACGATGGCCTGTTCCATTGAGTAACAACGATATAGTTCTCAAGGAGGTTCATTTATCGTACTCAAGGGGTGAGTTTAGGCCGAGGAGACATCATACCTGAGAATATGTCAAAGTCAAAATTCTCCTCAGCGAGAATAACAAAGTGGAGAAGACAAATTGCAGCTGTTGAAGGGGCGGTGATAAGACTTAAGAAGTATTGATATATCTTGAGTCGAGATTTTACGCTATACTGAACGACTGCTGGGACCTCATGCGTCTGGGGTATTGTGGGGTGACAATCCTGGTGCATGTGTAAAGGAAGAGAAAGAGAGAGAGAGAGAGAGAGTGAGCGACTAAAAGGAAAATAAAGATTGGTCAGATAAGGATAGAGAAAGAAAGAGCGAGATAACGAGAGTAAGATACACAAAGCAGAGAGAGAGAGAGAGAGAGAGAGATAGAGAGAGAGATAGAGAGAGAGAGAGAGAGAGATCATGTTGCTTGAAATGGCCCTCATATAAACCCTGTGTGTCTGTCCCTCTTACTAATCCCAACCCACAAAACACACACCCATCCCTCCCTCCTGCGGCTCACACGAGAGAAAGAGAGAGAGAGAGAGAGAGAGAGAGAGAGAGAGAGAGAGAGAGAGAGAGATCTACCCGGTTCAGAGCCACCCTACTCTCACACACCACCACTTGTGGCCATCACTCCCAAGTGACCGAGCAGAGAATGAAGTTCAAACACCACCACTTAGGGAAATTACTTACCAGGAACCCCACTAACGCCTCGGAACAGGTGCGAACGAAGTGTGGCCATGAATACGAATGACTTGACAGTGAACTAGTTGCAACCAATTTATATCATAGTGACGTGTAAAAGATATTTTTGGTGGATAAGTTGAAATGATGCCAGAGCACAGCGTCACGAGGGTTGTTAATAGTGTTGTTTTAGTGACTTTCATATTGGCTGCCAATCACAAATCAAAGACATTATGGGAGAGGTATCGCCATACTGTGATTCTCTAGGGTTCCTTATGTGGAAAGTTGCCATGCTATGACGTCATGGAATGCATGACCTGGAGAGCCATAATATAATGACGTCATGAAATGCATTGTCTGGAGAACAACAATATAATGACGTCATAGAATGCATCGCCTGGAGAGACCACCATATTATGATGTCATAGAATGAACTGCCAGGAGAGCCATCATATTATGACTGACGTCATGGAATGTACTCTTTTGTTATTAGTAAGCAGTGAAATTCATTATCGTCTGTGGATGTGTTAGTCGTTTGTCATACCTTTTTTTGTATGAGTGTTTAAACCAGAGTTATATTAAAACAATTGTAAGAAAGTCATGTTATGCAAATGTGCAAGACAATACTTTTCGGCTTCATTAACGTTGGAGTCAAGAGTCGTTGGATCAGCATGACAATGATTTTATTGTTGTTGTTGTAAAGTTTGCTTGTAGCGGGTCTATGTATACGCCCTCTCTCTCAAAACACACACACACACACACACACACACACACACTGAGGATCAGACAAACAGGAAGGCGGAGATTTCCTTAAACATCCCAAAACTCCGGAGACTGGCCGTTTACTCCACTCCCGAGCTTGTCCTCAGCTCACCGTGAACATGAGACAAGTTGAGTCAATTATGGAGTAACATTTATGTTACTTGCTTCTGAATTGGAATGTCCTGCTATTATGTATGAGTGTATATGACTTGTATATTGGCTTGGTTTTTATTTTTTATTTTTTCTGTATTTAAGAAACTTTTTATTGTTGATGTTTTTTTATATGTAGTAGACTGTTTAGTACCTGTTCTTAATGATCTTTAATACTTTTAAATATCTCCAAATCATGTCACCCAAATTATACACATGCACACTATCTCTTGTTGACCAGTTAAATGACCGAAATTCCTTATAGAGACCAACCCTGAGAGACACGTGTCCTAAAGGACCTCGGTCCAAAAGGGACCAATTCATAATGGATTTAAATCCCAAAGGAAGCCAGTTAGCTTAGCTTAGGTCAGGGCTCAGAGGGAGCTGGCGGCATATGAGCTTAAATCTTCCTCTCTTTTGTTGCCTTTATGAACAGCGGCCTATACAGAGTTACTAAGCCAGGCAGTTACCTTATCTGAGCTACTCTTACTGTGCACTGTATTGAACCTGATGACGGAGGCCACAGTTTAGTCTCTTAAGATCTCTCATAATTTTTATCGAAGAGAAAATTTTTACCTATTTCATATTTTTATTCACACTTCATATTTTCTCAATATTTCTTCATATATCATTCTTAATTATATATATATATATATATATATATATATATATATATATATATATATATATATATATATATATATATATATATATATATATATATATATATATATATATATATATATATATATATATATATAACAGCAATGCTCACTACAGCTGTCCTGAAGATGCTCACAACAGCAATGTTCACAGCTGGCCTGAAGCTGCTTGCAACAGCAATATTCACAGCTGTCCTGAAGCTGCTTACAACAGCAATGTTCACAGCTGTCCTGAAGCTGCTCATAATTGCAATGCTCACAGCTGGCCTGAAGCTGCTCATAACAGTAATACTCACAGCTGTCCTCAAGATGCTTACAACAACAGTGTTTGCAGCTGTCCTCAAGTTGCTCACATCAGCATTGTTCACAGCTGGCCTGGGGCTGCTCACAAGATCAATGCTCACAGCTGTCCTGAAACTGCTTACAACAGCAATGTTCACAGCTGGCCTGAAGCTGCTCACAAGATCAGTGCTCACAGCTGTCCTCAAGCTGCTTACAACAGTAATGTTCACAGTTGTCCTCAAACTGCTCATAACAACAATGCTCACAGCTCTCCTCAAACTGCTCATAACAACAATGCTCACAGCTGTCCTAAAACTGCTCATAATAACAATGCTCACAGCTGTCCTCAAGCTGCTCATAACAACAATGCTCACAGCTGGCCTGAAGCTGCTCACAAGATCAATGCTCACAGCTGTCCTCAAACTGCTTACAACAGCAATGTTCACAGTTGTCCTCAAACTGCTCACAACAACAATGCTCACAGCTGGCCTGAAGCTGCTCACAAGATCAATGCTCACAGCTGTCCTCAAATTGCTCATAGCAACAATGCTCACAGCTGTCCTCAAGCTGCTCATAACAACAATGCTCACAGCTGGCCTGAATCTGCTCACAGCATCAATGCTCACAGCTGGCCTGAATCTGCTCACAGCAGCAATGTTCACAGCTGGCCTGGGCTGCTCACATCAACAAACACCAGTACCGGTCAGGTTGTGCATGAGCAATATATAAAGAAAATGAGATGCTAGTGTCGTACACGCAAGGACTGAACAACTGTGACAGCACAACACAAATTTTACTTCTTGGAGTCTACCTGACCACAGACTACCTTAAAGAACAATGTGGTGGGGTGAAAGTCCGTAAATCAAAGTGCTTGGCAATCGATGAACCGACCGTTAGCCTTAATGTCTAAAGTGTCATGTGATATATAAGAAATGCGATAACTGCTAAGGAAAACAACCTTCGTATTGAATTCGTGTGAATTCCTTCTCATTTTGGAATAAGGAATTATGACCGTGTGTATAGATTGGACAGAGATGCATATAACAAAGAAAATGTAGACCATCACCTTGGCCTGTTCAACAGTGTACTTAAAAACATACAAGTAAAAATCATGAACTCTGATCTAGAAGAACTAAGAAATGCAGAGAGACCTGATAGTTGTAGCATTAGTAAATGTGACAAATTTTGTGACAAGAGGCACACGGTAGGACTGAACCAGACAATATGATGTAGTTGTGGCCAGAATTAGGCTAGGATACAGACACATCTGGCAAGTTAGTAACGCTGTACCCATACCGGAACACTCAGCATGTAAACTTTGTGATAAACCTCTAAAGCATACACTAGATCATTATAGTATGGAATGTGATACTGTCAAAGACTTCAGGCCACCTGGCTGTTTGTACCATGAACTATGTAATTACTACACTGAATATGAAGTGTTTGAGGACATTCTGGTAGTCTATCCTAAATTTGCTAGTCCACACTGATCAGTCCTCGATTATAATGTAACATTGATGACTATAACCTCCACTACTATGTCTTTTGGTGATGAACCTCTATGCTCAGTGGCAGTAGCACCCTCAGTATCAACAAGACCTGACTGAACTACTCAGATTAGGCAAATTGAACCTTAATATTGTCAGTAAAGTTGTTGAACTAAAAAAATAATTCACCAGAGAGCGTCAAAACTGTTGTTAAGTCGATTGTCACATTCCTCCACTCACGTTTCCTTTAGTTTGTTTTATTTCGTTGAATATTGATGATTTTTGATGAATTGTATGAGGCGTATTGACCGGTGTGCACAACACACGTGATAGATGGCAGGGGTGGAGGAAGGGGAGGGCCGTAGACAGGGGCGACCTTACATACACACATACATGCTAGGATACTGGTAAATAGAGAGAGAGAGAGAGAGAGAGAGAGAGAGAGAGAGAGAGAGAGAGAGAGAGAGAGAGAGAGAAGATAAAGAAAGAAAGAATACGGTGATGGAAAGGAAGAAAGAAATTGGCGTGAACAGAATGACATTTCAGATGCTCTGATGATAAAAGGAATGCATGTGTTCGTGTCGTAAGAATCACTGCTTGGGGAAATACTTCATTTACGGCAAAAGGAATAAAAGAATGAGGAAAATATTACTGGAAGTTAATGAGTTAAAAAATTAGGAGGAGAGAATGAGAATCAGGAGAAGGGCGTAAAATAGGATAAAGAAGGGAAGAAAAGAGAATAGAAAGAAAAAGAGAAAGAAATATATAATAAGGGACACTGCATGAGGGAAGAGAAGAAAAGAGAGCGAGGAGTAGGAGAATACCCATCAAGAAATGTATGGTAGGAAGCGACACAGATGGTGCCAGGTGAGGGGTTGGACTGATACTTGATAACGTCACCGCTCACGGAGAATGTCATGTATTGTACATCTAACAAAAGCAGAACAAGTTATATAACCTGTCGCAATCGGTAATTGATGATACAATTCATTCTATCTATAATAGTGAATTTAAAGATATATACGTATTGGCCTATGGATGCAAAAAGTAAGAAATATACACATTAAGAAAAGAAATGCAAGATATAAGAGTGAAGAGGCTAAATACACACACCTAGTCGTCTTCCGAACAATTGAGAGGTAGGTCACTTGACGACACACAGAGGACAGCGGGCTCGTGGTGTTGACACACACACACACACTGGCCGGGCACGAGTGCTTGGTGAGCAGATCTTTAAACAGAGGCGATCGAACATTGACCCGTCCCTCTTGTACCCCACACCTTGCCAATATAATAACTTAGGGAATTATGTTGGGTGTGAACAGAGGTGTGTGTGTGTGTATGTGTGTGCGTACACAGGGAAGTGTAATGCTTCTAATGTGGCAGCATTATGCCAGTGTTAAGGTGCAAGCACTGCTTGTTTCCTCTCGCTTTCAGCTACCGCCGCTGGCTAACCTTCGTGCCGAACAGGGAAGCAAGTTACATAAGTCCTCCCCTGCAAGACCACAGCCTCTTCATCGTCAAGACTCCTGCTGTGCCTCCTCGTGGCAACAAACTGTAACTGGGTGCCTCATGGGCCGAGGCTAGACCAACAGGGGATGTCGGAGCAGCAGTAAGCCCTAAAGGGATGGAGTAAAGGCCCACTGGTAGGTATAAGGCTACAGGAGTAAACCCCGAACGAAAAATCTGTGGTGGAGCCCAGCATAAGATAAACATGCTTACAGAGTACCAACAAGACCCCAATGGCGGTATAGGAGGAAGAGGTGACCAATATTGGAACCCAACGACTACACCAGCGGAAAAAGGCAGTGCATGATGGACAGGATACTAAGGCAAAACCCAACAAACTGGACTATTGGCAGTTCATTGCAACTCTCCCTCTCCCCAGTTGTTGCAAAACTTGCACTGCTGGATCAGGAAAAGGAAGAGCCAAGATGTGTAGTTGCAGCCTGCGCTCCTGTCTCACCACATAAATCAACTCACGCAACCATCCATCATCGAGCTCATCGTACCTCTCATCATTAAAACCCCTATCCCCCAAAAAGTCCTATGGCGACGGACGAGTGGCGATGGGGACAGGCAGAGATAACTGCCGGCACAGATAAGATAGTCGTTTGTGCACTGGGATCTAGGCAGCAGTGAAATCCAGTCCTGTCTGTGGGACTGAGGAGCTATTTCGAGGAGCCACTCTGCTCACCTCACATGTGGAGGGGGCTAGAAACGGTACCCTAAACGTAGACTGCTTAAAGAACCAATTTTAATGGGCAACCGCACCGAGTAAGGTCATTCTTAAGTGGACGAAAACACAATCATAATCACAAATCTAAACGAAAAAAACTATACAACCTCTTATTGTCGCTGCATGGAATATCAGGACCCTTCTGGATACTGGCACAAATGAGCTTTCTGAAAGTAGAACCGCCCTTGTGGCCATTAGTGAGTTCCGGCTTGCAGAGGAGGGTCGACTCAGAGAATGTGGGTCTGGCTATACCTTCTTCTGGAAAGATAAACCTGGTGGAGAGAGAAAGCACGTTTATGGAGTTAGTTTGCCATCCGCTAATGCATGCTACATAGGCTAACTGAAATTCCTATTGGGATCAACGAGCGCCTCATGACGCTCCAACTCCCACTGAATCACTCACGTCATGCCTTCTTCATCAGTGCATACGCTCTAACACTGGATGCAAGGATGAAATCAAGAAGGCCTTTCTTGCCGACCTTGACAGAGCGCTAACCTCTATCCCCAGAGAAGATACGGTTATGGTTATATGTGACTTCAATGACAGAGTCAGCAGAGATGCTGACATATGGCAGGAAAAATGGACAAGGCAAGTGTAATCTCAATGGCCTACTCCTCCCCAGCACATAACCTCACTATCACTAATACCTTGTTTATGCAGGCCAATAAGTTCAATGGTTCATTGCAACACCCACAATCCAAACACTGGCGTCTCATTGACTACATCATTGTTAGAGAAAGAGATCGCCGAGATGTCCATGTCTCCCGAGCCATGTGTGGCTAAGACTACTGTGACACCGATCATTGGCTTCTCGGACCCAAACTCTCACTTCACGTCGCCCCAAAATGGCGAAGGCATCAAGACTCTGGAAGAGGTTTTAACATTAAGCGTTTGGAGGATCCAGCAGCAGCACATGCTCTCAGAGAGCAGCTCGAACGTGGGCTGATAAACAGCCAAACAACAAACAACCCAAATCCAAGTGCCAAATGGGGTATTCTCGACACAGTCAAGGCAAAAACTTGCAGAGGGTCCCTTGCCATAGCGAAAGAATACACCAGGACTGGGTTAACGAAATTGACTTGGAATTCAATGTACTCGTAGATGATAAACGTGCTGCTTTAACTGACTGGCAGAACAATCCTCATTGTAGGGTCAAAGCTGTTACCTTCCGAAAGAAGAAAGCGGCAGCCCAGTGGGAACTTCGCAATCTAAAGAATGACTGGTTTAAAAATAAAGCATGTGAAACACACACACAAAAAATTGCAGATCAACAAAAGATGCGCGAATATTTCAATTCTACTAAAACATTTTATGTGTTAACCACCCATGGTGCAACCCCCCTCCGCTTAAGAGCCAAAGCTCTTAAAGACACCTCCATCGTCAATATTTATAAGAACAAGGGAGACCAGTGAGACTGTGGCAATTGCCGAGGGATCTCGTTGCTGTCTGTAGCTGGTAAGATTATTGCCCGAGTCCTCCTAAACAGGCTTCTTCCTGAGGCGGAAAACTTGCTCCCAGAGTCTCAATGTGGCTTGAGACCAGCACAGGGCACCACTGATATGATCTTTGTTGCTCACCAGATACAGGAAGAGTGCAGAGAATAGCGTCGTGACCTGTACATGGTCTTCATTCGAACTAACCAAGGCCTTCGACTCGGTTAACAGGGAAGCCTTCTGGCGGACCCTCAGGTGTTTTGGCTGCCCACCAATATTCAATGCCATTATGAGGCTACTCCACGATGGCATGAATGGCAGTGCCCTGTACAATGGCACCCAGTCTGAGTTCTTCCTCATCCATACGGGGGTAAAACAAGGATGTGCACTGGCGCCAATTCTCTTTTCCATTTTCTTCTCTGCCTTCCTTACTCGTGCCATGTTACCCGCATAAGGGACAGTAGACTGTCAAAGTAGGTTTACTTTACAGTCACGTAACGAATAGTAAACATAACGCTGGCGGGCAACTGAAAAGGCATAAGGATAGACTTAAGATAGACCTTAAAATGTGTCAAATCGACCCCTTACCTGGGAGTCAATTACTCCACACCTTAATGCTTTCGAGTTAGCCTGACTGCATACTTAGGCAGACAAACGCCAACGCCGGAAAGACGCTGCCGCCTCTCCTACCGCACTAGATGGAGCTCTCCACACGTGCAACAACTGTGGATGACCCTGCCGGTCCCGTATCGGCCTCTCGAGTCACCTGAGAGCTCACCAAGGAAGGTTACATCCTTAATAACTCATTGTTTCATAGCATGATGATCGTTATACTCGATTCCGAGTAGAGCAAAATATTAAGAAGTAGTAGTAGTATCTCCGAACAGAAGCAGCAGCCCAGAAGTTATGTTACAGCCTGGATAAGATGTCGACTGTCTTTCTCTCTCCTTCGGTCGGCTTTGCTCTGCCTCAGGGGAACGAGAGCTTCTGCCCCTACTCCGACAACTGCTGCAGATATTGACTATGAGGCTACAGTCACTGAATGCCGCATAGATCTGCGGCTCAACTAATTTAACACAGATAGGATAGCTTCTTATGTATTAGGATATTTAATATTAAGGTGGTGGCTATTGGGGGAGGCTGGAGGCCACGTTAAAAAAAAAAAAAAAAAGTAGTAGTAGTAGTAGTAGTGTGTGTGTGTGTGTGTTTGAATATTATTTATCTCTTCCTCACATCAGCACCAACAGGAGATAGGAGGAGACCCGCACGAGAGAGCGGCGACCCACATAGTGGCACACACACTGTTCCCCTCCCCGCACTCCAGCCAAACTTACAATGTACCTTACACGAGGGAAGAATATTAATTTCATAGTGTCAGGGCTCCTTGTCTGCCCTACATCTGCAGAGCTGCAATATATATATAGGAGGGCGGACACGTGTGGGAAGGGTTAAAAGATGAGAGGAGGGATGATGTGCTTAAAGTGTGTATTGGGGACAGGTAGCGGAGTGACGAGGTGAGCGGCTGAGCTAAAACAGACAAAAATGGTGACTGAACATTCATGTGTACATTTATCACAGGTAATCATGGATTGTGCTCTACCTTAGAATCTTGGGGAGTAATGTGAGTCAATTTTTTTAGACTACACGCTATGCATATCAAACCAACCCAACCTAATAACCTTACCTCGCCCTTCGTTATTTGGATTTAATTAAGCTAGGTTAGTTAGCTCCTGTAACATACGTCTTAAATAATTTACACCGCAGCCCCCACTTTTCTTTCCCCCAGGATTTCAAGATCGCGCAAGTTACATGCTCGCGCATAAATCATTGACAAAGTGGTAGAAAAAACTGTTATTGGGAAAGGAGGTTGGGGGGGGGGTGAGAGAGAGACCAAGGGCTAAGGTGAGAATATCACTAATAAACTGACAATGAACACAATGGTAGATTAAGGGAAAGAGAGGTGGAGGGAGGGCAGCCAGGGAGGTTGTGGGAGAGTGGAGGGCAGCCAGTGAGTGTTGTGGAGAGGGAGGGCAGCCAGGGAGCAAGTCGAGGGGGGAGGGGCAGCAGGGAGGTTGTGAGAGTAGGAGGGCAGGAGAGGAGGCTAGGGAGAGTTGGGGAGGGAGGCAGCCAGGAGTGCTTGGAGGGTGGAGGGCAAACAGGGAGGCCGAGGGGTGGAGGGCAGTCAGGAGTGTGGGAGGTGGAGGGCAGTCAGGGGAGGCCGGGAGGGTGGGAGGGCAGTCAGGGGGAGGCAGTGGGTGCAGGGCAGCTAGGGAGGTAGGGAGAGAGGAGGGCAGCCAGGGAGGCAGTGTGGTGCAGGGCAGTCAGGGGAGGCTGGAGGCAGGCAGCTAGGGAGGCCAGAGGTGGAGGCAAGGCCGGAGGGGTGGGAGGGGCAGGAGGGAGAGGCAGTGGGAGGGGGGGGAGGGCAGTCAGGGAGTGTTGTGAGTGGTGGAGGCAACAGGAGGGTGGAGGGCACAGGAGTGTCGTGAGGGTGGAGGGCAGCAGGGAGTGTCGTGAGGGGTGGAGGGCAGTCAGGAGGTCGTGCGTGGGAGTGTGGGGTGGAGGGCAGCCAGGGAGGCAGAGAGTGGAGGGCAGCCAGGGAGTGTCGTGAGGGTGGAGGGCAGTCAGAGAGTGTCGTGCGGGTGCAGGGCAGCCAGGGAGGGTTGTGAGGGTGGAGGGCAGCCAGGGAGGGTGTAGGTGAGGGTGAGAGTTGTATCACTGATATGGTTTGTGGCTTTAAACCGGATCTTGCCAAGGAGCGGTAAGAGGGGGAGAGGGTAGTATAGAGACGAAATGGAGTCCGGAAATATTCAGCAGAAGAAAATGAAAATGATTAATAAGAAGAGAATAATGAGTATATGAAGAATAGATGTGGATAATAAGAATAAAGATAAGTAACAACAACAATAACAACAAAACAACAACAACAACAACAACAATAATACTAATAATAACAACCACCCGAAAAAAAAGAAGAAGAAGAAGTAGACTGACATAAAACAGTATTAACATCACCATAAGCACCATTACAACAATAATCATCATAAAAAATGCACCACAACACACCACAGCCACCATTAACATAAACAGTAATGCTAATACATTCATCACCACCCCCATAACCACAACAACCACCACTATCATATCATCGCTACAACAACAACAATAGCAACTACAATCACCACCTTCACCGCTACAACCAACTACCACCACCACCAAATACAACCATACCCACCCCCACAACCACAACCGCCATTACCACAGCTACAACCGCCACTACCACAACTACAACGCCACTATCACAGCTACAAACCGCCACTACCACAGCTACCACAACCGCCACTACCACAACTACGCTACCAATAGCTACAACAGCCACTGCCAGCCAACTGCACGCCACTACCACAGCTGCAACCGCCACTACCACAACCGCCACTACCACTACAACTGCCACTACCACAGCCACTACCAACCGCCACTACCACAACTACAACCGCCACTACCACAGCTACAACCGCCACTACCACAACTACAACCGCCACTACCACAGCTACAACCGCCACTACCACAACTACAACCGTCACTACCACCCCGGCTTCCTTGTCTCTGAGTATTAATACCAGGGCGTGGGAGACCTGCATTGTAAGTGTTGAGGTGTACCAATCACTCGACCAGTCAGGTGAGGGGCAGGTAGAGCGAGGTGATGGACAGGTAGAGTGGGGTGAGGGGCAGGTATAGTGAGGTGAGGGACAGGTAGAGTGAGGTGAGGGACAGGTAGAGTGGTGAGAGGTAGAGTGAGGTGAGTGACAGGTAGAGTAAGGTGAGGGACAGGTAGAGGGGTGAGGGGCAGGTATAGTGAGGGGAAAGATAGAGTGAGGTGAGGGACAGAGAGGGGTGAGGGGACAGGTAGAGTAGTGAAGGACAGGTAGAGTGATGAGGGACAGGTAGAGTGGGGTGAGTGACAGGTAGAAAGAGGTGAGAGACATGAAGAAGGAGGTGATGGACAGGTAGAGTGAAGTGAGAGGCAGATAGAATGAGGTGAGGGACAGGTAGAGTGAGGTGAGGGACAGGTAGAATGAGGTGAGGAAAGGTAAGGTAAGGTAAGGTAAGGGACGGGTAGAGTTAGGAAAGGTAGAGTCAGGTGACGAAGGGTAAGGGAAGGCGGAGTGAGGGACAGGTAGAGTGAGGGGCAGGTAGGGTAAAGGAAGGCAGGGTGAGGTTTAGTGTGTGGGTAGTCCTGGGTAGAGTGTGGTGGGGTAGATTTCATCATAAAGAAAAATAACAGATTCCCATTGTGTGTGTGTGTGTGTGTGGGTGTGCATGTGTGTGTGTGTATGTGTGTTTTTAAGTGATTAAGGGTCTGTCTATATGTACACTATATGAATCTGTGTGTCTCTATGTACAGATATGTACTCATATAAATGTGTCCGTATGTTCTTCATGTGCATAACTTTGTAAGTTGTTACTACCCGTGAGTGCCAGTCACCAAACACGATAAGGAGTAAGAAACACACACACACACACACACACACACACACACACACACACACACGTCACCAGCCTGGTCGTCTTCTCTCAAATCTACCCAACAACGTCAGCTAGAGATGGTACAGAAGAGAGCCTGCAGAATCATGCTTGGCGCAGACTACTCCGGCTACAACAACGCTCTCTCCACCCTGGAAGTGCCATCCCTCAGTGACCTCCACCACCACGCACTAGCAAGGTTTGGCAGTGGACTACTGCACCATCCTCGTCATCACCACCTCCTGCCACCGGCACTTCCCTGCCCACCTCGCGCAGTCTGCTACTACAACAAAATTCAGCCCATAAGAGCCTGCACTGATAGTTATAAGAATAGCACCATCCCATCTATTGTTAAAATAATAAAATACTCCTGATTTATGTACTGTGCAGCTCTGTAAATGTATTCAACGCATATTATCATTATGTCTAAATCAAATGTAAGTTTGTATAGTTTCAGCCACCGGCTGCAACTCTATTAATAAACCGTTTATTATTATTATTATTATTATTATTACACACACACACAGACACACACACACACACACACACACACACACACTTACTCTTGAGAGAGTATTTTAGGGTGGTTTCACTCTGAGTGTTTTCGGACACTGTGGCGTGACGTTCCAACTGGCGTATGGTGATGTAAAGAAGACATGGTGACGTCACATTGAGCAGTATATATCCCGTTTCCTCCATTACATGATGGACTAAAGTTACTCAAAGGTGCTTGTGAACGCTGTGACTACTGTACGTATTCGTATAGAAATCAAAGCCAACAAAATGTTAACATTCATAGGACCCCTCAATTTAAAACGAATTTCAATGGGTCCCTCAGCTGAAATTATATCTGCACAAAAGAAAAGTTAATAGCCGAGTGTATGTGAACATGAGGGTGAGGGTTTGGTCGAGGCAGACGATGAGTTAAGTGGGTGATGTAACACTCAGACTCGCCCACTCGACCACCATCGTCTGAGGTAACCCCCCTAACCTAACACGTGAGGCAATTGTCTATATATGATATTTCTCCTGAATCTCTCCTTCACTTTCTCCTCCCTCTTTTTAATCTTCCTCTGCACCTCTCTCTCTCTCTCTCTCTCTCCTTGCCATCCTTCATCTCCCCTTTCCCCTCCAAATATTTGTCTTCAGTTTCTATTGAAAATGTTGAAACTACTTTTACTCTCAAAGGATATTTATCAAACATCATATTATCACGGGAAATACCTCACAGACTTACACATAAATATAGAGTTTTGACTTCGTATGTATACTGGAGAGAAAAGGCATTAATGTAGGTTGTCTCTCTCCTGCAGCATCTGTCCACTCATAGGATTTAGCATTTTTTTTTACGGGGATTAGCCCACCCGGGCACAGGTCACTGACCCACGTCGGGGCCCTGGGGGGCGAAAATGTAATAATAATAATGCATAGTAAATAAAATTTATAATAAAAAGTAAAATAAAATAATAATGGTAATAATAATAATGATAACAACACTGTGATGATAATAATAATAATAAATACAAGAATGAAAAAATCAACTGTGAGAAACGCTATACGTATGTTGTGTTGCCATGTAAGAGAAACAATTGAGACCCTACAATTGTGTGTAAATGAGGCAGAAAGTCAGATGAGCAACCTGGGACTTGGTCACAATTTTCGTGATGCCATATGGCAGCTGCCTACTACCGACCTACTGTAAAACACTCAGAGATCCTGTACTGTTTTACTTTGTGATTTCGTTAAGACTAGAATTTAATGATGTTTCTGATAAATAGTTATGTATTTCCTTGATAATTATGTTATATCTTATTCATAGTAGTAATGAAGTGACATGCGAAGATGAGAGGAAGAAAGACAGACACTGACAGACAAAGCTGGAGAATTAGAAACAGTGATTGGGAGGAGCTGGAAAATAGAGAAAGAGAGAGAGAGAGAGAGGGGGGGGGGGGAATATCTACCTGGTTGGTTGTAAACAATGATTGACTACGTGAGTCAAGCAGAGCTTCATGAATATTTGATTCTAAGAGCTAATTGCCTGAATAAACTTGAGCAAGTCGCTGGTAACACAATTACGGCCGCTGATTGGTTTAATTGAGTCCATTTACGGACTGTGCATGAACCCTGATTGCTTGATTGAATACAGCCAAGCCAAGTCCACTAATATTAAATAAATTACCTTCCCCCACCAGAGTAAAGCTGCTTGTTAATCAAACTCCCACTCACTGCACAAGTGTTTATCATCCAAGCAGGTAATCTGCACTGAAAAAAACGAAATAGCTTGCACGCTTGTGTAATGCTTGGAGGGTTATTTTGATATGTTAGAACTGAAGAGCAATATTTTAATAAAAACTATAATGGTGTTCAACATATTTAGCGGGTTTACTGTACTGTATATCGTCCTTCTCGTTGACATCATGATATACTGTATATATATATATATATATATATATATATATATATATATATATATATATATATATATATATATATATATATATATATATATATATATATATTACATGACAGATTGTCAAGTTCAGGTAAAGCAGTACGGCAACTTGCCAACAATTTTAGCTTACTTACCTGAACACTCGGCAGGTAAACTTCAACAAGCCGAGTATTCCGGGACCAAACTTTGATTTCTCGCCGCCAAAACTTTGTCTCGCCGCCAAAACTTTGCTCGAGACCCTTAAACCTAAACTACCTCAGTGAGACCAAACCCAAATTTATTTCAAGGTCAGTCAGCAAGAATATTCAGAGGAATTCCAGGGAAATCTTGAGTTTACATCTTTCAAAATTGTTATATTGTAGCTAAAGTAAGACGCCCTCAAATGTAACGACTTTTTTTATATAAGTTCATGAAGTCAGAAGAACAGCCTTTACCAACACCAGTCATTATAGTGTGTGTGTGTGTGTGTAACGTAAGCTACAGAACAGAATAACCATGCATATACCGATGAAAACTAACAATTATCGCTGGAAGTGTTAACAGTTTTGTTCTTTACACAAATGAACTCGACATAACTTTTGTGAAACACTTGGTGTAATGTTTCTCTGTGTACTGCAGTATGTATGTATGTTGTCTCAGAACATTACTCACTCCATACTCTTTGTTCTGCTGTAAATGCCAGTCTTGCTTAAGGTTATATATACAGTAGATATATATATATATATATATATATATATATATATATATATATATATATATATATATATATATATATATATATATATATATATATTTTTTTTTTGTTACGAGTTGGGGATTTAGAACAATAAAACAAAACAAAGACAATCGGACTATAAAAGGGTAGACAAAGGATGCGAGTTTTCGTTGTATATAATAGAGTACCATAAATCCCTTAACAAAATATTCAGCTTATAAATTACCCTTAACCAAACTTAACCTAAACATTAACAGTATATACATATTAATACAACATAAACAATCTTGAAGCAAGTGGACGTGGGGGAGTTAATACAAAATACAAGTACTTAAGTGAGGAGCTGAGATGGCTGACGAGTAAGGCTGAGTATTGTAGAAGACGGTAGGTAGTCACTGCACGTAGGTTTAGAGGATAGATGATCCTGTGGTCACTTCCCAGAGCCAAGTGCTCTTTCCTCGAATTGGAGCTGACAAAGAAGACTTTGAGGAGGTGACGCAACAACCAGGATATGGAGAAGGGAAACCCCGGAGTGGTAACTAAGACGAGTCATACTTGTGTCTCGTCCCTAGATGGCGTTGCTCGTGGTGCTGGGTAGGTAGATCAGGACAATAGATGGCGTGGTTCGTAGTGCTGGGTGGAGGGGTTCGTAACAATATATATATATATATATATATAATATGCTTACAAAGAACAAAATATAATTCCAACGAACCCGCTTCTCCCCGGGTTGATATCAGCTGAAAAAGTTTATTTGCAATATGACAATTTACGACGTGGTATTTTATGTGTAGTAGTTAGTGTAGCTGTGACACATGGCACTGTGGCGGCGTATGTCTGGGCTGTACGCCTTCTTGCTGATTTTATTGTAAATACTACTACTACTACTACTTTGTTTTTAAATGGTCTCCAGCCTCCCCTAATAGCCACACCTTCGCCACCATTTAATTACCTTAATATTAAATATCCTAATACAAGAGTAGCTATCCTATTACTACTACTACTACTACGCAAAACGTGGCCTCCAGCCTCCCCCAATAGCCACACATTCGCCACCATTTAATTACCTTAATATTAAATATCCTAATACATAAGAAGCTATACTACTACTACTACCACCACTACTACTACTACTACTACTACTACTACTACTAATAATAATAATAATAATAATAACAATAATAATAATAATGGGAAATATAATGAGTGGTGGTTTTAAAAGGAATCCACCTGCCTCAGCATGGGGTGTTGTTATGAGGTGGAGTTATGTAAAATCTCCCAGGATTATTTCACATGAGTAGCAGATTAGTCTCACACACACACACACACACACACACACACACACACACACACACACACCAAGAACAGCTAATTTTCTTGAGCTTAGACCAGAACTATCAGTGTCCACCATAACTATCAGTGGCCATCAGAACTATCAGTGTCCACCAGAACTATCAGTGTCCACCATAACTATCAGTGTCCACCATAACTATCAGTGTCCACCAGAACTATCAGTGTCCACCAGAACTATCAGTATCCACCAGAACTATCAGTGTCCACCATAACTATCAGTGTCCACCAGAACTATCAGTGTCCACCAGAACTATCAGTATCCACCAGAACTATCAGTGTCCACCAGAACTATCAGTGTCCACCAGAACTATCAGTATCCACCAGAACCATCAGTGTCCACCATAACTAGAACTATCAGTGTCCACCAGAACTATCAGTGTCCACCAGAACAGTGTCCATCAGTGTCCATCAGAACATCCCAGAACCATCAGTGTCCACCAGAACTATCAGTGTCCACCAGAACTATCAGTGTCCAATTATAACCATCAGTGTCCACCAGAACCATCATCAGTGTCCACCAGAACTATCAGTATCCACCAGAACTATCAGTGTCCACCAGAACCATCAGTGTCCACCAGAACCATCAGTATCCACTAGAACTATCAGTGTCCACCAGAACCATCAGTGTCCACTAGAACTATCAGTGTCCACCAGAATTATCAGTGTCCACCATAACTATCAGTGTCCATCAGAACTATCAGTGTCCACCAGAACTATCAGTGTCCACCAGAACTATCAGTGTCCACCAGAACTATCAGTGTCCACCATAACTATCAGTGTCCATCAGAACTATCAGTGTCCACCAGAACTATCAGTGTCCACCATAACTATCAGTGTCCACCATAACTATCAGTGTCCACCAGAACTATCAGTGTCCATCAGAACTATCAGTATCCACCAGAACTATCAGTGTCCACCAGAACTATCAGTATCCACCAGAACTATCAGTGTCCACCATAACTATCAGTGTCCATCAGAACTATCAGTGTCCACCAGAACCTCCTCAGACCCTCACACACGCTTCACCACCTCATCAGAGAGCTTCATAAATATATTAGAGGAACAAAACGTAGAGAAAAATGGTGATAATGGATTGGCTTTATATCTCGTCATATGTTTGAGATACTGAGACTCATATCTGGGGGTAAATGATACTGGCAGGTGAAGTGTCCATAGCTAACACGAATAACAGTAACTACAGCAACTACAACAACAACAACAGCAAAGTAACAGCATCAATTCTTCACTTTTTTTTTCAGTTATGTTTAAATTATCCTCGGTAATCTTATTTGTTCATTTCTCTTCATCTACTCGTATTTATCTGTCTATTAGAGGACAGTGACATGGCTATATTGATCAACATAAACAGCAAGTATACTGTTCCCAGAGTCCCCAGCGCCCCTAGAGACACTACCCCTATAGTCTGTGGTGGTGAGTGATGACTATACTCGCTGCTGTGGTGTGTGTGTGTGTATATGTGGCATACACACAGTGCTCATGAGTATAGCAGAGGTATACTCGTATATGGTGCTATGGTGATGGCAGGGGTATATATGGTGTTATGGTGATGGTAAGGGGAATATATTTTGTTATGGTGGTGATGATATGGTGATGGAAGAGGTAGATATGGTGTTATGGTATGATGAGACACCTGACAGGGCTAATGTTCGCCGGGGGTGTCTTGTGATAAACACTTGATATTGTTTGTAGGTGAAAAGTGGAGATCTAAATGAGTGTACAAGGAGCCTAAGCTGATGGCTGCTCCGATTGTGAGTGAGTAGTGTGTATGAATGGTGGCTTAATTCATCAACTTTTATCTCGTACACGAGGGGTCCTGGTTTCGATCCCTCAAAGGGCAATGAAATTACAGTTTCCACCATACACTTGCTCCCTGTCTACCCAGCAGCAACTGAAAACCTGATAACAAACTGAATGCATCGTGTTAGGCATGGTTAACTAGTGTACTACAAGCTGCATTGCTTAAACAGCTCGGTAACTTGGGGCTTGTCATTGGCTACAGCCCACCCTAAACAAATTTACGTCTAAGTGGGCCAAGGGGACGCATAGCCTGAATCGAGGGGCAGACAATATGTACTCGTATATGTAACTCGCAACTGCTTGTCTGACTGTGTGTGTGTGTGTGTAAAATAATAATAATAATAATAATAATAATAATAATAATAATAATAATAATAATTTCATTTGTCCATGGAGATATGGCGCTGAAGGCTGAAAATATACAAACCACAAACAAATAATATACGCAACATAAGTGATACAAATATGATATATAATAACTAGGTGGGAAGACGCCCAAACCAGTAGGCATTTCAACACAAGAAAAGCATTAAGATTGACTGGGAGGAATACACTGGTTGATTACAAGTTATCGATAATTTTTACAATGGTTGGGACTGGCTGTTCTTATAGCGATCAGGCCTGTGCTCGTAATCTGGATGGCTGTCAGCAATTCTGGGCAGGATCTCGGCTGTAGTGTAGAGGTGCCGGTGTCGAGGATGGTGCAGAAGCTCTCCCAAATTTGAAGATGAAGTCAGTACTATCAGTGAAAAGCCGAGAGGGTCAGATGTGTGTGTGTATGTGTTTTTTTTATTTTTATTTTTATTTTATTTTTGTGTGTGTGTGTGTGTTAGTGACTATACTGCAAAAGTAACGCTATATATAACGACGAACAGGGATAAAGGCCCGATTAAATTTTAAAACCCAATTCATGTCTTTGCCAACTAAGGATACCGTAATGGTATTTAGTTCAAAATTAATATTGTAAAATTTGTCTATTATATCATCCCACGGCAATATTCAAAAGTGTTATTATTACACACCAGTTGTTGTAGTGATGTATTTGTTATTGTTGATGTTGAGTCAGAAAACTTGGTTGTAAAGGGTTGTTGTAGTACCTTTATACATGAGAGTAATAGTTGTTGTATCAGTAAAGGAAAACTAGCAGTACTATTTAGAGTTTAAATAGCTGAGAATAAGTAACGTACAGGTGATGTCGCATAAAATAAATATGAGTAGTAGTCAACATCAACAGAGAAACCAATAATGTCAGCAACAATAAATTTCCTCAATAAAAAATTCTATATCCAGCAGACACACAACTGGGCTGTTTAAGTGAGTGTGTTCTCATATACCCCTACTCTCTCTCTCTCTCCTCCCCCCTCCATTACCTTCTACCACATCCTCCCATTCATCCTTATTCTATCCCTTCTTTCTCCTCCCCTTACTCGCTCTCCTCCCTTCCCCATCCCCTTAAACTTTCTCCTCCCCATCCCTTTTTCCGTCCTCTTTCTCATTGTTTCTCTCCTCTACCCCTATACTCTCTCCCTTTCTTCTTCTTCACCTCTCTCTCCCCCACAACCATTCTTATTTTCTATCTTTAATTCACCTTTACCTCTGCTCCTCTCTTCCACCTCCTCCATCTCTCCTTTCTTACTCTTCCCAATACCTTTCTCCCCTTCATACATACCCTTACAATTTTCCTTCCCCTCTTGTTCTCTCTCTCCCACTCTCCCCCTACCCCTCTTACGCTCCCTCCTAATCCTTGCTCTCCCTTTCCTCTTTCCTCACCCTCCCAGTTATTCCCACCCTCTCCTCCCTCTCTCTCTCTCTCTCTCCTCTCACCCCCTCAAGTACCACAGCCACACCTAGCAGGCCTATAACCCCGCCCCCCTCCGGCAAACATAAGAGAGACAATAAACCTGGAGAAACTAACCTTTAATGGCAGAACAAGAGGGGTGGAGAGGAGCTGAGAGGGGCGGTGAGAGGGGCGACGGAGGGCATGTGAGGCCCCAAAGACCCGCGGACTGTAACTAGGGAGGTAGTGGCAGAGGGAGGATGGACCTGGTGGTAGGCAGGGTAGCGGATCAGAGAAGGGTAAGAGGTCGTGGGTTGTGGTGGTAGTTTAGGTATTAGGAAGGTCATGGAAATTAGTTTGCGCCAGAGATAAAGTCGACACAAATGGATCCACGTAGGGAGGATGGACGTATGACGCAGCACGTGGTGAACTAAAGAGGTGATAATGGGCCAAATTCCGGATGGGGTAAACCACAGGGGCCAGGAGTGGGCCCAATTGTTCATATAAGATGCGATGACAACACCCAGCTTCAGTTGTCCACCAGTCGTCTACCTGACCTATGTCCTTCCCACCTGTGGTCTGGCATTATATATATATATTTATATATATATATGAAAAATATATATATATATATATATATATATATATATATATGTGTGTGTGTGTGTGTGTAAGGTGTGTATGTGTGTAAGCATTTAAACATTGCAAACTGCTGATACACACACACAAAGTTAAACACAACCGAACAGATACAAAACTCATCAAAGCTCAAGGGTCACTTGCAAATAACATCAGAGAATCTCTCAAGCAACACCACTTCTACGGGTTGTGATCCCTCCCTCCTCCCTAGCTTACCTTTACATTGTACATCCTATATCTCACCTCACCCTGCACCACACCGCACCTCCTATTCTCACCCTGCACTCACACGCACCCTCCTCTCTCCCTTACCCTGCACCCCACGCCCTCCTCCTCTCCCTCACCCTGCACACCCACGCCCTCCTCCTCTCCCTCACCCTGCACACCCACGCCCTCCTCCCTTCCTCCACACTTCACATTTCTCCCCGCTCACTTCCACACACATCATAACCCGTCTTCCTTCTCAACCTCCCTTATGCATCAACCACTGCCCTCCCACTCCCTCCCACAAACGCGAACCAACAGTCTTGCCATTTGCACTATATATGATCCCTATTGGTACCAACGTAACGTGGTCGGTGATGACGTCATGGAAGAATTACGTCACGAAGGACCTGGGGAAAACCCTACATCCTAAACTCACTTTTCAACGGACCAGAAAAGCTGTCTTGAACTACGAACAATCACAAGTTCTACCCTCACCTTTTTGCCTCACCCGAGTTTATTTACCAATATTACTATTATTATTATTTCATTACCATTTATTAATAACTATAATGTAAAATATCTTCTTTTATCATGAATCGTACTCCCCACGCCTCCCGTACGCACTGTACATAGTCAGCTACATAGGTGCCTGAGAACACTCATTTTCATTTACATTATATTTCATTTTTTAAGATTATATTTTATAGAAAAGTCACTGTAAATGTACACCAAAATTACGGTCTCATAACTTTGTTCCAATGTGTGTGTGTGTGTGTGTGTGTGTGTGTGTGTAATAATAATAATAATAAAAATAATAATAATACATCTACGGTTTAGAAAATTAAAGCCCGAAGGCTGAAAAACATACTTTGGACATAAATGACTTATTACAACAGGTGATTTAACAGCCTCCATTAGAGAAAGGTAAAGGAACATACAGAACAATACAGATTAATGTGGTAAGCAGAAATACGCAAACACAATCAAATGCTAAGAAAACCACGTGCGTAGTATTCACAGATGGTGTTAATGAGGGCCTCCACGTGGTGTAAAAATATTTCCTCACAGATGGTGTTACGAGGGGCATCACGCTGGCGTAGTAACCCGCGTATAAAATCTGGTAATGTTGTTGAACCGGCTGTGGTGCGTATGTTATTTCACATGGTGTTATGAGGGGCCTCTACGTGGTGTGTAATATTTCCTCACAGATGGTGTTAAGGAGGGGCACCATCCTGTCCCCATGATGGTGCTATGAGGGTAATTACGTGGTGTAGTACCTCACAAAGTTGGTGTTATGGGCCTTACGTGGCGCAGTAACTCCCCAACAGATGGTGTTAAGGGAGAGGGGCCTCTCACGTGGCGTAGTAACTCCTTCCGCACAGATGGTGTTATGAGGGGTAATTACGTGGTGTGTGTGTGTGTGTGTGTGTGTGTGTGTGTGTGTGTGTGTGTGTGTGTGTGTGTGTGTAAAAGGTGTGTGTGTGTGTGTAAGATCAGATCCATTAATCTATCAGCAAAAGTCAATCATTCATTCATTCATGACTTGAGTTGGTGGAGGTCAGCGAGAAACCGCCGACAGCATTATGTCATTTGATATTTACGTCAGTTCCACCCATGGTCAACACGAAACGTAACCGTTATTGTGAGGAGATTTATATATATATATATATGAGTACAGGAGACTATCTTATCGGATACTTGGATTTTAGTGCCTTTATTTTTTTTTTCTACAGTATTATTCGTTTCAGAAGGTACAGGTATTATACGCGGAATAACTTCTGACAACCATTTCCTATGATACTGTAATTGAAACTCTTACTAGGTGTGTGTGTGTGTGTGTGTGTGTGTGTGTGTGTGTGTGTGTGTGTGCGTGTGTGTTTTATTTTTCAAGGAATGTATCAAAAGGAATCACCAAAGCCTCCCAATCACTGAATCCTCAGTAGAGTTAAGTAATAATGAGAGAGGTGTAATGTCCAGTTACCCCACCTCAACTCCCGCCAGTAATCTTGGAGCTGACCACACCCCTTAAACATACTCCATGGTGTATGTATGTTTTCTCACACCATCCTGTCTTCCTCCTCCTCCTCCACTTTCTTCTCCTCCTCCTCTCTTTCTCCTTCTTTCATACTCCCTTCTTTCTTCTTCTGCGCTTCACTGTATTCTTTCTCCCTACTTTTTTCACCCTGTCTCCTCCTTCTTAACCTTTGGACCTCCTATCCCTTCTTTTCTCCCCCACTCCTGCATCTTTTCCCTTCTTTTCCTATGTCCTTATTCCATGAATAATGATATCCAATCCTCCTCCTTTCTCCTTCTTTCCTTCTTTCAAAGCTCTCTCCTTCCTTCTTTTGCCTCTCCCACAACATACTCATCTCTCCCCCTCTGTTTCCTCTCTTTTCTTTCAAGGATCTTTCCATAAGTTGTTCCACTTCTTTATCCTTGAAATATCTCTGTTTCTTCATTCATCCCATCTTTTTAATTTCTCTTATTTTTTTTTTTCTCATTTTAATTCTTTTTAAATTCCTTTATTTTGTTCCTTTTCCTTTAGTCCTATTCCCATCCTTCTCTTTTTTTTTTTCTCCCTTTCTTCTTATCATTTTTCCTGCACACCTCCCTTGCCCCCTGTCTCCTACCTCCCTTCTCTCCCCTCGTCCCTCCCTCTCTATATCATCCTTCCTCCACTCACTCAGTTCCACTCCTCCTCCCTCCTGCCTCTGTTTGTGAGGAAGAATATTGCATGGGTGTATGGCTGTATGCATGGATCGTCTGCGAATATCTTAAGAACATCCATTTCCATTTCAGTTTGTGCTACAGGTTCAAGGTCAAGTTGAATCGTTATCCCAATCCCAATTCGAGATAATAGATTTAGGTAAAGAAAAGATCGGGTAAAAGCACATACAACGAAGTAATGTTATTATTTCTCTATGAATAATTAACTCTAGGTATAACGCTTAGTTGTTTCTTGCAAGACATTGTAAAGTCGTATGTATGTGTGTGTGTGTGTGTGTGTGTGTGTGTGTGTGTGTGTGAGAAGCAATTGATTGGATCAATGATTCTGCGCATGGCTTCACAAGCGGACGCTTCGCTTTAACTAACCTATTTCAATATTCTTTTTCTTTTCATCAGTTTTCGAACCGGTGGACGAGGCACAATTGTTTGATGTGTTGTTTATCCCGACTTTTTAGCGTCTTCACATTAGAGTCCCCTACGAAAGACTAATTAGAAAGGTAGAAGCCGCGGTATTTCTTAAAGCAAAAATCCTTTGCAGTCGGATTAGGCGTGGCTATATGTATTGTTAAAACAGCGAGTGAATTACGAACTTGCAAACCATCCATTGGAGTAACGTCACAAGTGGAGTTCCCTTAAGGCTCAGTACTTAAATTGTCAATATTCCATGAAAGTAAATAAATCTTAGACATAGATATCGGCATTGACAGCAACATAAGTAAATTGCTGATGACACCAAAATAGGAAGTGTTATCGTTCCTGACGAGGACTCGGCAAAAACTACAGGAAGATTCTAAACAAATTTTCGATAACCTATTCGAAAATGGCAGATGAAATTCAACGTATGTCGTAAAGTACTCAGTATAGGAGATGTAAACAGGGAAACCAGATACCAGGATGAACAACGATGCCATAGAGAACCACCCCAGAGATTGAGTAATGATAAGTAGGAACCTTGCTGTGTTTTTTTGCTCTCGCGAATAAGGCTAATAAAGTACTTGGGTTCATACAAAGGAGTGTTAGTTACAAGACTGAAGCAGGTCATCCCAAACCCATTTTGTTCTTTGTGAGACCACACCTACCTAGCCCAGCTCCACCAAGAACCTGACATAAACCTGGGTGAATTCTTAGAGACACCCACACATCAACGTATTAGAACCTTGAGTAGACAGGCAGTGATCTTAATTTTAACTCCCTTGAGACGTGAGAGCGAAAGGCCAACCTTGATAGAGGTGTATAAGTGGAAGGCAGGGCTAAAACAAAGGGGACATTAAAGGTACTCAAATTATCCAACCAGGAGCTGAACCAAAATGGTTTTAAATTAGAATAAATTTATATCTGCAACAGGGTAAAACAACCTCGGTTTGGGCAAACAGAGTTTAGTGGATGAATGCAAACTACCAACATCATCATTAACCTGAATACGCCTGAATTGCTTCCAACATAGGTTGGATGCTCATATGAGCACACAGGGGTTGGTGTAAATCTGGACTGCCCAGTATACAATAGGCCTGCTGCAGTTTCCTCCATTCTTATGTTCTTATAAGTTCTTATGTTGTTCGAGGTATTTACAAAGGTATAGTATACCTATCCTGCTCATGTTACTATGCTAGCATGTTTACACACACACACACACACACACACACACACACATCATCACACACACACACACACACACCAACAATACTGGCTGAGACGAGGACCACTGCTAATAAAAAGAGTGTACACAGCAAACCAACCCCAACTCACTGTACTTTTCTACTCACCACCTCAGTCCCCAGCACTGTCCCCACTGCCCCACACCACCCCGCCCTCACCCTCAAACCCACTGCCCACACCGCTATATGAAAGACAGAGGAATCAGGAGGAGGGAAGGAGGTGGGGACAGGGAGTCAGGGGAAAGAATAGAGTAAATGAGAGGGAGTCAGATGGAAGGAAGGGACCTGGGAAGGAGAAGGAAAAAGTCAGGATGGAGGAGGGATGAAAGGAAAGGGAAATACGGAAATAGGAAGACAGTGAGATAAAGGAGACACAGTGGAAGGATGGAAGATAGGTAAAGGAACTAGGGAAGATGGAAGGAAAGAGATCATGAGAAAGAAGAGGAACAGGAAGAGAGAAGACGTTAGGTGGAAAGAAAGAGGCAGGGAAGGATTCAAGGATAAATAGGTATGTATGGATGGAAGAGAGGGAGAGAGAGAGAGAGAGAGAGAGAGAGAGAGAGAGAGAGAGAGAGAGAGAGAGAGAGAGAGGAGAGAGAGAGAGAGAGAGGAGAGAGGATTCACAAATCACACCAAATTCACAGGATAATTAAATTGTACAATATCCTTGTTTAGAGAGTATCATTCTCACCAGAAATGAACAAGACAATGAACACCTACGCCTCATGTTTACCGCGCAGTCACACACCTCGATCAAAGCCAGACTAAAAACGCCAGTATCACCTCCAGATCAAAATTTAATCCTTCCAACCCGTTCACGGCAGCACAGACGAGCCCTGGATTTTTTATTCCTCGATGAATGGCAGGAACCCTATAAGAGAGAGAGAGAGAGAGAGAGAGAGAGAGAGAGAGAGAGAGGAAAAATGAAAAGAAAACTAGTGAGAGAAAAAATCGAGAGGGAGAGAAAGAAAAAACGAGAGGCTGATAAAGAGAGAGAGAGAGAGAAAGGCAAAGAGGCAGAAAAAAAGAGAGAATAATTTCCTCTGAGTGGACCAATCAGAGCTGAGCACTGTGACATTCACTCTGCCGTACCCAATCACCGTCAATCAATGAGTAGCATACTGTCCCCTGTCCGTTCACGCTGTGTATGATCACCGTCCCGACAATAGCCAGACTTGATACACAAATTGGAAGTCTAGTTGTAAAAGTATAACATGGAGTAACTCGTATGGCGATCACGTGTTGGCTTTCATTCTAAATCAACGCGAGAGATGTTTAGATTGACGGCGTGTGTATGTGTGTGTGTGTGTGTGTGTGTGTGTGTGTGTGTGTGTGTGTGTGTGTGTGTGTGTGTATATGTGTATATGTGTGTGTGTGTGTGTGTGTGTGTATGTGTGTGTGTGTGTGTGTGGGGAGCAGAGAAATCTATGAATTTATTTGGGAATCATTTCAATTACTTGCAATACTGTATTCTACAAACACTACCACTATCACCACCATCATCAACACCATCACCACAACTATCATTATCACAGTCATCACCATCACCACCATCACCACAACTATCAATGCCACAATCATCATCATCATCATCACCACCTTCACCACTATCACTACCACCATCACTACCATCACCACAATCACCAACCATCACCGTCATCATAATCACCACCATCATCACCACCACTACCATCACCATCACTACAACTATCATCACCACAATCATCACCATCGCCACCATCACCACAATCACTACTACCATTACAACCACCATCACCACTATGACCACCACCATCACCATAATCACTACCACCACCACCACCATCATCATAATTATCACCACCCTCACCACTACTACCATCACCTCATTTATCACCACCACTACCATCACCACTATCACCATCACCATCACCGTCACTACCATCACCATAATCACCACCATCACCACAACTATCATCATCGCAATCATTAACATCACCACCATCAGTACCACCACCACTATCACCACCATCACCACCATCAGTACCACAACCTCTTCCCCGTGGTGTCCCTGCCTCACACACTTACAGCTTGTCACACTTTAATAAACTAGAGAGACTGACACAAACCAATGAATAAGTTATATCACTGCGTCGCTCGCTTGTCAGTGGACGATGATGCAGAGTGACGTAACACGGATAAAGGCCTCATATTCACACCATGAGTTCACGCGGCGAAGAATGAGAATGAAGGAGGTACACAGAGTATTATGAGGACTACAAGCTAAGGAAAACTAAATAGGTCGTGAATATACTTCTAACAGTGTTAACAATACAATGTTAATACAAAAAATCCTTTCGTTCAAATAGGATATATGCAGTACAGCAAATGCCAACGGAAAACAAGTAATAATAATAATAATAATAATAATAATAATAATAATAATAATAATAATAATAATAATAATACGACTACTACTTTTTTTTATAATGTGGCCTCCAGCTTCACCCAATTACCACACTTTCACCGTTATTTTATTACCTTAAAATTAAATATCCTAATAGAAAAGTAGCTACTCTAGCCGTGTTGAGTTAGTTCAGCCGTAGATCCATGCGGCATTCAGTGACGGTTGCCTCATAGTCAATATCTGTGACCGTTGTCGGCTTTGGGGACGATGCTCTCGTTTCCCTGAGGCAAAGTAATGCAGACCTAAGCAAAGACGACAGCCGACATCTCAACCAGGCTGCAACGTAACTTCGGGCTGCTGCTTCTATTTGGATAACACCTCGGCCAGTCTTGCCTCCAGCCTCCCCCAATAGCCATACCTTCGCCGCCATTTTATTACCTTATTATTAAATATCCTAATACGTAAGTAGCTATCCTAGCTGTGTTGAGTTAGTTGAGCCGCAGATCTATGAGGCATTCATTGACTGTAGCCTCATAGTCAATATCTGCAACTGTTGTCGGCTTTGGGGCCGATGCTCTCGTTCCCTTGAGGCAGAGCAAAGCCGACCTAAGGAGAGAGAAGGACAATCGACATCTCATCCAGGCTGTAACATAGTTTCTGGAATGCTGCTTCTGTTCGGATAGCATCTCTACGAGTCTGGCGTAGAAGCATCTTGCACTTGGTCACATCCCAACAGAGGTTGTGAACACTAAAGGAGTGAAGCTGCCTTGATCAACCTTCTAAATTCTCTCCCCATATTCCCCTATCTTGTCGTTCTCGTTCCTCCTGTGTGTAGCATTGAGAGCTAAGTTACGGTGACATGCGGCCATGAAATAAAGAATCCTGATTTCGAAGAAGGATCGCTGTCCCAGTGTCCAAAATCCTTGAGCACTGACGTCAACACGGGCTTCGTTGGATGTGTTTGAAGTCCTATGTTGGAAATTCTCACCGTCCACTGGAAGGAGGGTCGCTTCTACCCTGACATCACGGCAGATTTCCTTCAACATATTTGCTGTGAGGTCCCTCACTTCGTCATGCCTCATGCATATGAAGCCCCCTTTCTTGTACACCATGGCGTGATCGACGTCTTAGGAAGAGCCACACACATTGGGAGGGCAAACCTTCTAGTGGCCTACCGTACCTTAGAGTAATGGCATCTGTAAATTCTTGTTAATTGAGACTGAAAACATTTGCCCTTATCGGTAACGTAGTTAACCAGTTCGAGGCGCCCATCTCCTGCGCTATAGCTACTTTTTTTTCAAATTCTCTAGTACTTACAGCAACAGTTGCTGCAACTTTTCACTTTGGCCGTGCTGTCGTTCTGTCGTAATGGACCTTCGAATCTTGTTTACTTCACTGGTATCCACCTCCCCTGTTGCGTTCTGAGCTATTATGTGGTGCTGCCGTGAGCTTAATTGAGTTTTGATGTTCGGTGGCAGCGATATCCTGTGAATTGGTCAATCCTATTCCTCCCAGTCTCGGTGGTACTGCAAGGAGTGATCTTTCTGCTGGGGTTAAGTGAGGGTGTTTCACTAATTTACTACCTACTACTACTACTACTAATAATAATAATATCAATACTACGGGTATATTTCTGATGATTATATACATATCCAGTGTGTATTAACTTGCGTCCAGGATATCTCTCCTCTACTATGCATAAAAAAAACCCCACAAAGCTAACAAAGAGGTCTTTCTTTCAGCATTTTTAATGTTGTTGGACTAGTGCCTTACTCACCTTGCTACACGCTTAAGGACCTTCGTTGTTGGAGCGCAGTAGTAACATTATAACGACAACGACAAGAACAAACACAACACAGTGATGAAACACAGGTCGCGTGGGTCAGGTGACGTAAGTAACATTCCAGGTAAGTGATCCGGTCAACACCATGATAATTTTTCCTGAGACTTATTTCTCATCTCACAAAACCAATCCTCGACCAAATGCTTGAGTTTAACATGATTCATACCTGTCTAATAATTAATGTTATTCGTTTTCAAGATTATATTAAGTTGGATCCATTTACTATGTTTTTGTGTGTTCTTGCATAGTGACTAAACTAAGTTTACGTTTTTAAAACCCCAGTTTTGCTGATGCACATACATGTTTAAAAGTATCATAAATTAAGTTGAAAAAAAAGCTTTTTTTAATTTTTGAGATTTTTTTTTTGTTTTTTAGTAGAGAAATTAATATCTGTGGGCGGCGTTTAACTTAAGACCCTGGCCGATGACGCTTTAAAATATAAACAGAAAAACAATTTAAGTTACATCACTGCTGGTCATGTTGTTGGCTAATTCTCAGACTTTAGGTAATGACTGATCGAGAAACACATGGACTTGTGCGTGAGAGCCCTGACAGCTGATACATCAGGTTGTTAAAAAAGACTTAAGTGCCAACGTTCTCACCTGAAAAGGTGTTTGGGCTATATGTTGTGAAGTGCAGGGTGGGTCGTGACGTCCTGTGAATGTTAATGTGTGGTCGTGAGGGAAATGAGTGAACTGTATTTTGATGTATTTATATATGCCAATATGAATGTGTGAGTGCGTGCACACACACACACACACACACACACGCACATATATATATATATATATATATATATATATATATATATATATATATATATATATATATATATATATATATATATATATATATATATATTATATATATATATATATATATATATATATATATATGGTATAGCTATCAATGGAAACTCAGGGTGGCTATTCATACAAGCACACTTCCATGCAATATTCTCTTGCTGAGGAGGGGAGCGAAGACGATGAAGGAAGGGGCAAGAAAGGGACAGAAATGGATAGGGCAGAGGTAATTGAAGAGAGGAGCTGGAAACTGAGGAAACAGTTAATATTTAAAGGCCACACTCGTCACCTGCTGTAGTTACCATACACCATAATTAAGGACTAACGAAAGAGTTGGATCTATTTAATCTGCAGGAATATTCAAAATAAATATTTTTTTTGTTTTTTCTTGTCAAAGCTCTGTTTTTGACATGTTCTTACTGTCAAGTCTTTTTTGATGATTGTAATGCACATTTTATCAACACCAATGGATGGGGTAGCAGACGATGCATTCTTAGTAGTAACAAAGAAATTGCATGGGGCTGTATTGCCTCAGCTGGTGATACATACTAATCTTCTCACACAGATATTATTTCCTACTTAAAACATCTAGGGTTTAGTCATCACTTGTACATATATTACTGAGGTTTAATCTGAACGAAGGCGACGGACCTGAATTACTTTACGAGGTAAATGTATTAGTCTGTAGTGAAGCACCACTACATACAGTGTTATACCCGGGGTTCTAATTCTGTATTCTCATTTAAAGTCTATTTTAAAGGTGATGCCACATTAGTTCTAAAATTAGATTATTAAGGAAGAGGAAACATGAGTAAAGAGCCATGAATGTTCACTGTTATCAAACTTGATTTTTTGTATCACCGTCTGTCAAGTAACAACTGTATTTTTCCTTCTCGTCCGTACTGGTAGAAAGAAAATCTCTTACCGTGTGTCATAATTGTCAAGTATCAAGTTAGAAGTTGTGTCACAAGGTCGTGGATGTTTTGCATATTGGCCACATTGGTTAACCTACGGAAGTGACCAAAACGCAAAACTTGATAATAATAATAATAAGAAACTTAACCAAGGTCAAAATATGTGTCGATGTAGGTTACAGTGCCCCCCCCCCTCCGTAATATGACACTGTACTACGCCATGCGGTAGTTTCATGTAACTAAAGGGTTCGAGAAAAGTCACGTTCTACTGTACACGCTGATGGAAGGATGGGCGTACAGCACATACAGACGGACGAACGAACAGAAGTAACAGATAAGTTTCTTCCACACTCGAGTAAAGAATAAAGAACTTCACATTCGAATGTTATAACGATTAACATTCACACACCAAAGTTGTGGGACTAACGCACCTGGACCTGTTATAAGTCTATACTTTATATAAATACTGTACAGTACTGCTAATTTTATGTATTTTCACCTTGCATGCTATCACACTTACAGTCCTAATAACACCCTGTTAACGTGTTAGAGCTATGCAATAATTAACTACCGAGTTCACAAATGTATTGGAATTAAAAAACTTTGTGCCGAGGCAGCCACCAGACTCTCACAATAGTAAACAGGTAATAAATGAGTCATTAATCCTCAGAGGTCACACCTCAGACATTTCACACTGTATGACGACATTGCTTGAATTTGCGTCATTGATGATGTCATAGCGTCATTGATGACGTCATAGTTCAGTCACTTGGAGGTACAGTGTACATTCAAAAGGTCAGGAGCGCCGAGTCGAACTCGTAGCGTAAATAATGAACGACACTTCCTGCAGTGCTGCTCTATTCCGGTGTAACTGTGACGCTACAGCTCCTGCTGCTCTCTCTCTCTCTCTCTAGTGTATAAGTGTATTCCATATCTTAATCAGGGATTTATTGAGTAATTTTTTTTAATAATGATAATACGAAAATAAATTCATAACCAGAAGAAAAACACTGCTACTACTACTACTACTACGACTTTTTTTTTTAAATGGCCTCCAGCCTCCCCCAATAGCCATACCTTCGCCACCATTTTATTACCTTAATATTAAATATCCTAATACATAAGTAGCCATCCTAGCTGTGTTGAGTTAGTTGAGCAACAGATCTATGCGACATTCAGTGACTGTAGCCGCATAGTCAATATCTGCAATTGTTGCCGGTTTTGGGGCCGATGCTCTCGTTCCCCTGAGGCAAAGCAAAGCCGACCGAAGGAGAGAAAAGGACAGTCGACATCTCATCGAGGCTGTAACATAACTTCTGGGCTGCTGCTTCTGTTCGGATATCACCTCCGCGAGTTTGGTCCCATCCCACCAGAGGTTGTGAACACTAGAGGAGTGAAGCTGCCTTGATCAACGTTTTGAATTCTCTCCCCATATTCCCTTATCTTGTCGCTCTCGTTCCTCCTGTGTGCAGCATCGAGAGCTAAGTTACGGTGACATGCGGCCATGGGATAAAAAATCCTGATGTCGAAGAAGGCTCGCTGTCCCCGCGTCCAGAATCCTCGAGCACTGACGTCAACACGGGCTTCGTAAAAGAAAATAAAAATAAACAGCAAGTGCCACTAAGAGGGTTCAGGCTTTTACTTGGCTTAACGACGTCAATGTTGTTATTGTCCTCTCTGTATTTATATTTTTGGGGGCTAATTGAACTGTTTCAATATCAGTATGGTCTGCCCCGCCCCACCCACCACCCTCAACACTATGGTATGTGCCGCCTCAATTACTTTCTACACTATCATCAGCCCCGCCCCGCTCCACCCACCCTTCACATTATTGTTTGCCCCGCCCCACCCTCACGTACTGAATACACTGATCTTCTTCACCCCAGCGCCTTGCCCTTCCTACCTAACTTAGCCACACCCCAGCTCACCATCCCCTCCCTCCGTTTCACCTCCCTTCCCCACACCCCACCATAGACCGCCCCTCCTTTAACCCCCTCCCCCACACCCCACCATAGACGGCCCCTCCTCCGTTACCATTAATGGTCGGATTCCCCTGGTTTATGGGGCTGCCAGTGTTGCCACGCACGCCAGTTTTATGACCTTTAGGTGTGGGTGTGTGAGGCTGGAGGTGTTACCAGGCCGGGCGTCCAACCTTCATATAATAGTTTTTGTTTTCACCGATACTGTAACTTTGAGCGTTAATACAGGCGGTGTATTATTTCCTTGTGACATTAACGTGCTACTCCGCGACGTTCGTATCATTATTACAACTGTTTGTGGTCGCCCTGTCAACATGTTACTTTTTAGACAACAGCTACTTGGAACATTTTGATGTTTTTATTGTAAACTAAGTCTTAGTGCTGCCCAACAGTTTAGGACGGGGAGACTGTTAGTTTCCAAGTGTCTCTCGCCTCTCGCCCTCGTGCACCCCCGCCCCCATTTAGTTGCTATAATCAGTCCTGGCGGGCGTGTGACATATTTTTTTAGTTTCTCTTAAAAGCAACCCTCTCTCACTGTCATCTCTGGTAACTAACCTAAGAGAACCTGGTGATTCTGACCACAGTGGGACTACACCTGCGAGATCAGGAAGTCTTAACACACACAGCATAGACTAACAGAACCACTTACTTGTATTATAAGATAAGTTATTATTATTATTATTATTATTATTATTATTATTATTATTATTATTATTATTATTATTATTATTATTATTATTATTATTATTATTATTATTATTATTATTATTATTATTATTATTATTATTATTATTATTATTATTACTGTTACTATCATTATTATGTTTAATGTTGCAATTATCATGATAGTCATTATTAAACACTAAGATAATGGAGCACAGGCGATAGTGGAAAGACAGCTACAAATAAGCCAAAAGGCAGGTGAAGAAGCTTAGGAGGATAGAAAGAGAAAAAAATAATGTTGGTGTGACTCCTAAACAATGAAGTGAGGTAGGCCTACTGTAGGTGTTTAGCGCTCTGAAGAGTAGGCTACACTCTAATGTTAGGGAAAACACACGACCTCTGTTAGTCCAGGTCCTGTTACTCACCCGACTGTTGACTGTTGATCATAAGTACGATAGTATTATGCTTGATAAACAGTCTCAGCTGAAAGATATCTAAACGAAGCACACGATTACAGGAGACACTTAGTTACAATATATAAAGGATGACTTGACCTATTGACCAAACAATGTGATTAGTAATGTAATGTAAGAGAAAACAATTAAGAGGACCGCATAATCTAATGAGTATTTTATATTAATATGATAATAGTCAATGAACAACGTTAATAATGATCATATTATTTTCAGGTGATGCGGCTTATAACATTAATCACTTTTATCTGTTCATTTGTGGTAGTTAAGACACCTGTACCAGAGGCTACTGTCTTACCTTCTGTTACTCTCTCTTAAGATTTATTGTAAGAGTTATACAGGAAGTAAGAGTTATATGGCGTTCATTTACTGTTAAGAGTATAACCAAGATATATGTAATGCTTAACAAACTTTAATGACCATAATAGTTTCTGAAATGTGTTCAAATTACCTCGAGAGAGGAGTGGCCTGGCAACCAAATGAATGCAGCATTTACCTACTGTCCAGAGGGTCGCTGGTTGGCTCCCAAGTCAACCCACCTGTGATGGTGTCCGGTACTTTATTCTGTGGATGCCATTTCCTCCTTTACTACGTATAATACAAGCGAAATAACCTACCTGTATCTCAGTTATTTTATCTTAGTTTAGTACTATATGAGATTCAATCACACGTCTTTTAGAAAGTTAAAAGAAAAACTGTCAGTCATTAGTAAATTACTTTTGAAATGCTTCGTTGATATATCAGGAGATTTAATTATTCTTATACGTTCACATAATTAATTGAATAATACAAAAACATTTTCCTGTTCCTCATTTTGATGACCAAGTCTTTGGCGACGTTGAGCTACAAGGAGTCAAGACTGGAGGTTCTTTACGGGATGATGAGATTTATTCAGACTAGATTTCTTAAAATATTTCTAGATGAAAAAAAGCTGAGTAGTATAACTATTCTCTGACCCCTGAGGAAGAGGCGAGACTGGTTGGACGAGATGGAATTCATGTGGGTTGGGTTGAGACAGGAGGGGTGAGTGTGGATAATGTTGGGGGGGGGGGTAAGGGAGAAGTGCCGAGGGAGAGGGGAGGTTGGGTTAAAGCGAGGTTGGGTTAAGGTAGGGTAAAGACGAGGTTGGGTTAAGGCGAGGTTGGGTTAAGGTAAGGTTAAAGACGAGGTTGGGTTAAGGCGAGGTTGGGTTAAGGTATGATCTGAAATCTACAATAACAAGACAAAGTTATAAGTTGATTATTTTTCCCCAATAGGAAACTAGACTAAACCCACACACCAACACATCATCCACAGTAACCTTAGTCAAGTAAACACGATCTTATTTGCCTAAGATATTCTCAGATTATACCTAAGAGAAAAAAAAACGCCACCAGATATGATTCTCATACATTATAAGACGCAAGAGAATGACAAATAGCTTGTTAGGAAGGTGATGACAATGAGCGTGACTGCAGTGAGACATATTCGTGATGACGCGGAGAGGCTGGACCGGTGCAGGATGTGGTGCGAATGAACGGGACAGGATGCGGTGAGGATGGGAGGGAGCAAGGGAGGTAGGGAGGGTGGGGGGGGTGAAGTGGGATTGGGCGTGGGACAACATGAGGTGGGGGATAGGGGTGGGGGACTAATTTGGGGACCAGTATATAATTGGCGATGGGAGAGATAAAGATGTTGATGGTGGTGGGGTTAGTGGAAAGGGGAATGGGACAACTGGCCGCCGCCATCTGGCCGCAGCCCAGTTTGGTTAGGTTTGGTTAGGTTAGGTTAGGTTAGGTTAGGTTAGGTTAGGTTAGGTTAGGTTAGGTTGTCAACAAAAAGTTCCATATGGCGGCCAGTAAAAAGCGGCGAGTTTCCCGCGGCCAGTGAGGCTGCGGCCAGCTGCGGCCAGATGGCGGCGGCCAGTTGTCCTAGACCCAGTGGAAAGGGTTGTTATAGAGGTTAGGTTAGGTTGGGTTGAGTATGAGTACGTTGAAGGAAACTGGGGAAAGAATATTCTGGGCTTGAGAAATTACATGAAGTGGGGATGGTTGGGTCCGTTATGGGGTGGGATAAGATGCATTAGAGTTAGGCAGGATAGGATGATTTAAAATAGAGTAGGATAGGATGTAATAAAGTGTACAGGGATAGGCTGAATTAGTGTAAGGCAGGATTGTATGCATTCAAATTGGGGAGGATAAACTACACTAAGAGTTGGGTGGGATAGGATGAACTCGAGTTGAATTAGATATAGGATGACTTGAAGTGGGACAGGATAGGATAGGATGCACTGGAACTAGCCGTGGTAGGATGGGGGTGAGGATGAGCTCGGGATCATTTGTGGCAGGGGGAAGGAAGCCATAATCCTGAACCTCTGGCTACCATGTTCACCAGTCCTCACGCCGCGTCAACCCTGTCACAGTCTCTGTATAAAACACATCTAAATATCACCATCTCTCACAATGATCGAACATATTAAAGAAAAAAACTTACTTGTCTATAAATAAAGGACTAAAATACCGTATTGTGTGAAGTAAGGGATGAAAAAGAATGAGAGAAAATAAACTTAAAAGTCACTTAAAGCTACTTTGCTCTCGATGACGTCGGAACAGATCGATGTGTGTGTGTGTGTGTGTGTGTGTTGTGACGTCATGGGTGATAACACAGCCTCTGTTGAACACGTCATTTGGTGTTACTTATGAATCCGTGACCTTAAGGGGAGAGGGGAGAGAGTGATAAACAGTGACATACAGATGAGGAGAATTAGAAAGAAAGTGGGAGAAAGATAGAAGATTGTTAACTCTCAAATAACGACAATAGAGTAAATCTAAAGAAGAACAACAAGAAGCATATCCTAAAGTTGGTTCACAGGAAGTACATATTGCCGAACTTGTAATATTGACTTTGTATCAACTGCATAATGTGTGAACTTGTGGAAGCCTCACTATCCGCGCTATTGGCTATACTTCCGCTCCTCTGATTCGCTAGTTGTTGTTGTCATATGTGATGGAGTTGGTTGGTACATTCGCTCTTCATATATTTTTCACTAGGTATTGATATTTTCTATTTACAGAGGGTTCAAACACGCGTTAATGCGTGAGCTTGCACATTTTGAGCATTTGGTTTATATATTTATTTCCTTGTGGCTTAGCGCTGATTTTAGTAGAATTTTTTTTATATGCTCTAATTTTTTTTCTTCTAAATGTTATTTGTTGGTTACTGTTTATTGCTAGAAAGACACCAGTGAGGCAGTGTTTGGCTCTTGACGGTGGCCGCACTTAGTCTTCCCTCACGGCACTGATCACTGTCATTCAGCTGCCCACGTAGAGTCATAGATGGAGTCTGTCGCTTGATTTGGTGTGCATTATTAAGCGAGTGGTCACCCGGTGCACCACGTGGACCCAGACGATGGCCTTGGTGAAGGGTCTTACCTGATATTGGCAAATAATCAAATATGTGCCTGAGGTGTTTTATCATGAAGTGATTTTGAAGGAATGAGAGTGTCTTCAGTGGTAAGTGTATCGCCAGTAATAATACATTTGATTTATTTCTTAACTAACGTTAGAACAAACTACGTTGCTATGTATTCCTAGCCTTCATATCTTCATAGAACTGTGTAGTCAACATCGACAGTGGTATTCATTGATTCATATATTTCATTACAATTAAATAAGAATTCTCACTTTGTTGGAGTGCCTGATGTAATGTAACAATATATATCAATATGTTGTTTCAGTACGGTGCTTCGGGGTTGTCAATGACGCTGATGAAGAATAAGATAAATTACACATTGTCTACAGGTTTCATGGGATCAATATCAGTAGACTAAAGATGTGTCATAGCTGAGTTAGCTGGTGGCTTGTGGCATCTTTCACTCACGGGGGAGAGGGAGTGACAGATAGATAAGACAGACAGATAGATAGAACAAGACACAGGCAGACAGACAAAAACAAAGACAGGAGTAAGCTAGGGGCATGTAGACAGAGACGGAGAGAGAGACAGAAAGAGCGAAAGAAACATGAAAATGCCAATAGAAACAGAGAGAAGGAGAGGGAGAGATAAACAGAATGCCACAACAAATAGCAAGTGAAAAAAAAGCAACAACACGGACCTAAGGAAAAGAAGGAATGGAAGGAGCAACAGTAAAGCTCTTACAGCGAGATAAACAAGGAACGACACGAAAGAAAATGATGAGAAACGATAAAAGATAATGGAGAGAGAGAAAGAATGGATACTAAAGATGAGAAACAGGGAGAGGCGGGAAATGATAGGAAAGATTTTTAGAGAGAGAGAGAGAGAGAGAGAGAGAGAGAGAGAGAGAGAGAGAGAGAGAGAGAGAGAGAGAGGAAAATGCACTGAGAGAAAGATATAAAAAAAAATAAAAATAAATAAAGAGAAATAGAAAATACAATCCCCTAATTACCCACAAACACACAAAAACAAAATAAAGTAAAAAATCACAAGACCAACAGATGACATTAAATCCTATAATCAGATAAGAAGAATCATTCCCCTTAGATCAATAACAAAAACAAACAACATAAGTATTAATTAGACAGGTACAGGATTATTTTACCTTACACAATGCCTCCGTTAAGACAGTGGGCGAAACGAATAGAAAGAACGACCTCCTCTAACAGATGACTTAGTCGTGTTGTAAAAAAAAAGAAATAAAATAAATTCCCAATAATGACCTTTCCTCAGGACAATGAGTTATAATGAAGGCATCACAATGGTTGTGGTGGGTAGGGTGGTCCCTCCCTCCCTCCCTCCCTCCCCATCAGCTGCTTGTTTGTGATATAATGTTAGGGTGCGTGTGTGAGTAGGTGGGTGGGGGTGTTTTACGGTGTGTGTGGGTGTGTGTGTGTGTGTGTGTGTGTGACCATTTATTATATTAAAATTAATAAAGCAAGACTATGATATAACTCTCACTTAATTCATAATGTAGCATAAGATGAACAAGTTTGTAGGTGACGTAGCCAGTAGATGCAGGAGTGTGTGGACATGTGTGTGTAAAGGCTGTGAGTCTGGGCAATACTGATGAAACATAAACATTATAACATATACAATTCTTCACCTGGTGACCATCATCTGTGTGTTTCTTTCAATTATGTTATAAACCGTAAAAAAAGGTTATTGTATATAATGTTTCTTGCATGGATGGACAGACAGAGGCCCGGACAGACAAAAGGAATATTTGTATTATCCCCGTGTGTGGCGGCGGCGAGGGGTAACAAACATTTTTCTAGATAACATCAAAGATTTCAGCCGAGATAATCCTCAGTAGGTTGACATTTAGGGGCGATGAAACCTTTACCTTGGTGGGCTGTTGATATTTAAAGGCTAGAGCTTTAAAGTGGTTTACTACGGAGATATAGAGGTCAAAAACTTAATGTCGAGTGCTAATGGAATATAGAGGTTATTCCCGTAAGGCCAGGTGATGGTGCTATTTGGATGATAATAGTTTACTTGTAGAGAGGGAAGGTAAAGCTTGTAAGTCTTGCCGTAATGGTTAATTAAGACAGGTCACCTGGAACACACTAAGAAACACAAGTGACAAAGACTAAGTCATAACTGAGTTTAGTATGAAGCACTGTACTGTATATCCTACAGCGCCGTGCGAGCGAGGGAGGGTATATAATTTTCTCAGCGAGTCAATCTGTCAACCTGAGAAAGCGGTCGCAGAGTTGACTAAACGCAGCCAAAAATAAAACACATTTATAGCTGGGATCTTCAAGTTGAATACCATTTAGATTGAAACTGCTGCATTCTCTGAATACCTTTTCATTTTCCGTGTTGTTATAAGGGCCAGACTGTTAAAATTGGTTGCTTGAGATATTCAAGAATCAAATCGCAATGAGTGACGAAATATAGAGAGCAAGTGCTTCAATCTTAACGCTGCTGACTGTGAATTACGTGGAGGGAGGGAGGTACACAACGGGCAGGTCGCCGCAGGCAGTGTGTTGACGTGATCGCCTCTCTTAGTGTTCATTTCACGACGATAACTCTAGGAAATAAGTGGCTACACCCTATTATTCCTGTATACTTGACGCTGAAACCTTTCTCTTTCCCTCCTCTTTCTCCTCGACTCAGTGTGTAAAAATTTGTGCCGGTATTTATGCAGATACTTTTCTCTGTTTCTATGTTTTAAATATTTTTATCTCTCCGTATATATATATATATATGAGGTCAGATATATGCTATAGTGTGGTGGGGTCATCTCTTGGTTTATTTCTTATTTTCTTTAATGCTAAATACGTATTAAAAAGAAAATGTCCTGTTAAATCTAAAAAAAATCTATACATACATGACGAGGCCACTTACAGCGGCTAGTTTATTGTATACCCCATATACTCATCCTGTGAGCGGTAGCGCAAAAGGATTACAGAGTAGAGTTCACAAAGGATCTGTATAACTATAACCCCAGTGGACAGGATATTATGGCATTGAACGTAACACAGTATTTTAAATAAATTCTTTGTTTAGTTCTGTACATAGAGGGTAACTTACTAGCGACTTGTGAAAGAGACCTAGGGGTACTTGTAAGCCCAGACATACGGCCTAGAAAACAGTGCGTTAATGTTCGAAATAAGGCAAACAGAGTATTGGGTTTTATATCTAGAAGTGTAAGTAACAAGAGTGCAGAGGTCTTATTACAACTATATCTTGCGCTAGTTAGGCCGCACCTCGATTATGCGGTTCAGTTCTGGTGCCCCTATTATAGAATGGATATAAATTCACTAGAGTCGGTGCAGCGAAGAATGACAAAAATGATTCCGGGACTTAGAAACCTTCCATATCAGGATAGGTTAAAGAAACTTAACTTGCATTCCCTAGAAAGACGAAGAGTGCGGGGAGATATGATAGAAGTATTTAAGTGGGTGAAAGGAATCAATAAAGGGGATATAGATAAAGTTCTTATAATATCCGAGCAGGATAGGACTCGGAGCAACGGATTCAAGTTGGATAAGTTTAGGTTTAGGAGGGAGATAGGAAGAAACTGGTTCACAAATAGGGTGGTGGACGAGTGAACAAGCTTAGCAACTTTGTAGTAAGTGCGGGAACTCTGGAAAGTTTCAAAGGAGCTGTCATGCACAGGCCAACCGGCCTATTGCAGACTCCTTATTTTCTTATGTTCTTATGTTCTTAACTGCGTGAGTACAGGAGTGAGAGGCAGTATGTCTGGCCCCACACTTTGTTATTCACATTTGCGTGAGAGGTATTAAATCATATTGTGTGTTTGGTTCTATACGTGGGAAATGATATAGCCACTGAGTGCAAAAACGTGGATATAATCTTAATATGTCATCTATCTTGCCATTAGAGATAAAGTGTTGAACCATTTCACGCTCAGTGTGCTTGGACCTGTCCCTAAAAGGTTCTATCTTCGCACAGTCGAGGACGTAGTGTTCAAGTGTGTGGCCATATGTTTGACCACACACATACTTTACATTTAGTTTGGTTCACATCTGTTTGAGGGATATATTGCCAGAGGTAATGATATCCAAACCTTAGTCTAGCAGTTGCAACATCTTGTAATCTAGTGATCTTGTTACTTGCTCCATATACATGTTTCACTTGATACATCTCATCATGGTAAACAGTGGATTGACTAGTGCCTGTTTGCACTTGTCTGCTTGCGTTAAACTCATCAATAAGTTTTTTCCTAATTACAGTGTGTGGTGAGTGATGGTAGTGGCCAGCATTTCCAGATGATGTAAACCTTGTCCTTAATCCCTTAAGACAACAAGAACAATAAATGTCACCACATAATATTTATTTAATAATTTATACAGCAATATAGCTCCCTGATAATCTTCACCAATTCCCGAAAGCAAGACCATCGCAGCTTACCAGTTACCAACGGGATTCCAACAGTAGGCTAATTCAGTCTAGAAAAATCGTAGAATATTCTTATTTTATTTCTCAAGACGTACCTCACTCACCAGACAACTAGTGAACTCACAAGACGTTACCAACACACTTACGGAACAAGGTCTCAGAGGGCCTGGGTGAGTGCCAACAACACCTTGGTCGAGAAGTTTGTTGACAACAGTGTCCAAAGGGAGTAAATAAACTCAAGTTGGTCAAACACGTGTCGTCTTTGTGTACAGTCACGCCAGGTCCGGGTGATGACTGTTTGAAAGTATAAACATTGTCATATAAAGTACCAGTATTCTGAAACATATAAAGGGCATCTACGGGAGTATGAAATAAAAACTATAACTATAGAGGTAATAATAAAACCACCTGCTTTAACATATCTAAGTCAGGGCGACGAGGGTTAATTCGTTTGAGTGTCGTGTTTTCAGAGTTCATAGAATCAACCTTTAATGACTGTCAACAGTATAAAGCTTGTAATGTAAAATTATAAATTTCTCAGTGACCCAAATTGAATTTGATCATAAATTATTGGTATAAAAATGACTGGAATTTACCAAAACTAATTAGAATATAATTAAATCCCAACTGAATCAGTGTGCATATAAGAGTTTGAAACATACACATACTATATATATATATATATATATATATATATATATATATATATATATATATATATATATATATATATATATATATATATAATTCTGTTCCCTAAGCCACACTACCAGATGTAATATACGTAAGTGTGGGCGTATGTGTGCGGTGTGAGTTACTGACACACTGTAACATCACTGAGTTTATTGCACAATACCTTTGTAATGTACACAAGTAAACATTGAAACCCTGGTAATATATTGTAACAATGATCCCTAAAGACTGAGGAATGATAATTACGTTCTAGTACTCTGTGCAACGAAGCATTGATCTTGAAGCATCAGGATGAAGTAATAATGAAGCGTCGATAAGAAAGAAACACTATTCCGAAACCCGATGTTGAGAATAAGTTCATAGTGCAATAAACGAAATTAAGTGTCCAGTGAAGTGATTGGTTAGGCTCTTCTTCAACTCAGATGATATTGAAAACATTTATTGAGAAAGAAAGAAATTGTTTAGAAGTATTGACCAAAGTAATTTTGAATATCAGTTTTAATTATATAAGAGTTTTTTTATTTAATTTTAATATGATCTGGACAAAAAGAGTTATAACAGGAGAATGTATAAAACGTTTGGCGTAGAACTTAATATTTGGTAACCACACACACACACACACACACACACACACATCTTCAGTAAGTTCACTACCCCACATGATGAAGGTCATTATCAGCAGGAGTCTCAGCACCACACGAGGCTGATGATCAGTACACACGCCAACACCACCAACTGTTTACCTCTGATGTTCCTCCACCCGGGACGAGCTTCGTACAGGGCCGAACTATACATTACCACACCCAACCTTCAACTTAGTAAGTCAGTGAGCAAACTTGAAACTACATACTGAAAAACTAGTTACTGAGAGAGAGAGAGAGAGAGAGAGAGAGAGAGAGAGAGAGTTGACTAAGGCACACATACAAAGAGACAGTAGAACACAGAGAAGCGACACAGGCTAGAAAAACAAAAATAAACGACGATTGGAAAAAGCAACAAGACCAAAGCAACACCCTCCTGCCTCGAGCAACTTGCACACAGCGGCAGGAAAAGGTCAGAGCGATATATCCCCGGCAGTGTTGGCACTAGCGCCCAGAGTGCCATAATGTGTGGGGGAATGGGGGGTGCAGGGCGTGAGCTGGCCCGCTGGGACACCCTGCTAATGCACTTAGTGGAACCCTGGCTGCTACTGCTGCTACTACTGCTGTTGCTGCTACTGCTGCTATCGTAGTCAGGGGGAGAGACAGAGGGGAGGGGAGGCGAAGGAAAGATAGTGAGACGGGGAGGCGAGGGAGATAGCTAGTGGGGAGGGGAAAGCACTGGGAGATGGGGAGGTGGTTAGGAGGTGTGGGCAAGGGGAGTCGGGGGGTGGATGTTTACAGAGGGAGGAAGAACCTGAGACTGTGCATGATTTTGGTGTGTTGGTGGGGGAGACTGACAAGGGGATGGATGGTAGTGTGGGGAGGAGAGGGGGAAGCCTGAGATAAGAGAGGATTTAGTGTAGGGGAGAGAGGGTACTGGTGTAGAGGGGAGGTCACACGGCTCTTACAATACATTGTTGGTGTGTTTGGGGGGAGGAATCGTCAGTAAGTAAGAGTTGTAACCATCGGGATTTGTGAGTATATGAGGTCGTGTGTACTTAGCGGAGGGTGAGGGTGATGCAGGGCTAGGAAGGCGGCCTCAGCTGCACTATATTTACTCTAGAAATGGAATGGAAGTATAATATGACTTCCTACAGGCTCTAACCTCAGGTGAATTCCATAGAAGGTTTTTTTTAACAGTTTTTAACAACCTACCTCTGTCGTTCAGTGGATTTCATCATCATTAAGTCTCTTTCAATAATTCGGGTCACGTATAGCTAAACAGTTGACACAATCCAAGACTTCAGCACAGACAGTTTATATAATACAAGAAGAAAAATGTTCTTAATTTTCATAACTCCTCTGGAATTACAAACTAAGACCAACTGAACAATACTTAATAAACTAGGCAATTAAAAATCCAAAACAAAACAACGAATAAGGTTAACAATCAGTACATAAGAAAGACAGAGTAACACATTAATAATTAGGTATCCTGGAATAGCGATTACCGTGGCGCGCCGTCAAGACCTGCAGGGTGAAACAGGACCCGGAGGACTCCCATCCGCAGGAAGGCTGGACAAAGCGACCCATGAACCGGCAGGAATCTGATACTACAATTTCACGTGCAAATTAACCTGTATAATGGTGGGCTGTCAGTCTCATTGACGAGTGGTGGATGAAGTTGTTCCCTGGTGCAGGATGGAAGGGAGAAGGGGAGAAGGAGAGTGTAGAGGTGTAGGAGAGCGACGAAGGGAGGGGAAGGAAGGGAGTGGAAGGAAGAACGGTAGAGACGGTCTCGTGTGTGTGTGTGTGTGGTTATTCCTAGAAAAGGCATATTTAAATTCTTCCTTTTCCTTCATCCTCACATTATTTTACACTTGTGTTTTTCTCTCATTATGCCTTGTCTCTATTTATTTATCTAATTCCGTCCCCTTTTCTGTTTTTTTCTCTCAATTCCCAGTCTCTTTTTCTCTTTCTTTCTCTTTATTTTTATTTCACACCCTCTATCCCTTTCTTTTATCCCCATCTACTCTCTCTTTTCTTACTCTCTTTTTATCCCTCATTCTCTGTTTCTTTCCACCAATCACTTTCCTAACTAGACACTTTACTTCAGTCAGTTCCCCCTCCCACACACTTGACCCCATGACATGACCTCCCACAAGAGCGTCTCCTCCCTACATTGTGACCAACCCAGCCAAGACATGCCCAATTATCTCTTAGACACGCGGGCAGCCCATCATCTCCTCCTTTGTGTGTATGTCCTGTATGATTAATCCTCCTCTCTTCACACCCATTGATGTTGGTGTATTTTGTTTGATCATCCTCGATTTTTCCAAATTTTTCTGTATGTTAGTTATATACTTCTCTTTGTTGTATATATCTTGTATGGTTAGTTATCTTTAGTCATCGAATATTTTTTATACTGCATGTTCATCACCTCCCTCATACTTCCCTTCGCGCTACCCTAGTGTGTGTAACTTATATTATTCATCCACTTCCCCCTAATGTGTATAACTTGTATGGTATCGCCAAAGCTTTGATATACAGACACATGACGTTAACTTCGCTGTGTTATGCTAATAACCATCAACTCCACAAACAGTACTTCACCCACATACTCAATGGTTCGTAGCATCAACTTACGGGAGAGTCTCAATGGAAAGAAGGCGCCATTTCAATCTTCAGTTTCTAGTGTTGTAATTTAAGTAAACCAGTTAATATAAATTGTTCTAGATGATACAGGAGGGTCTCAATGTAAAGTAATTTAAGTGGACTAACCAGAGACTTACGAGAAAAGATATGAAACAAACAAGTCTTTGAGAATATTTACTCTGAGTTGGTTGGCGACTTACAGGTGAGTCAAAGGATTTTGGTCTCATCCGCCTTGTTATGTAGAGATGGAAATAATTATGTTGGGCAGTTAGTGCTATACGAAAGGTTGTTTTATGATTAAATTTTCACAAACTATGAAAGAAATTAACTTAAAACTACAAATATTCTTATGCTATTGTCATATAAAAATAAATGTCTTCCTGTCTTTCATAAGTTGTAAATGATGTTGTGCAGTGCAGAAGCTTTGACGTTGAGCCTCCTAATGGCACAGAGACAATAACTCATGATAAACAACACCCAAAAGAGAGAAAACAAATAAGAATATAAATTATCAATGCGATCAACCATATTCTATCCCTATACCTTTTTTTTCTTTTTCTGCCAGACACTGAGAAAATTGGATGTAGTGTAATATAAGCCGACACATCTGGTCTTGGCAACAGCTGTGTAAGACTGTACTTTCTCGTTGTAAAGATATGAGTTTTCAGATGTGAACTATCACTTTAACGGCTCCTTACAGCAATGGATGGACTTAAGTCTCGTTTTCACCTACCAAAATGAGAGTTGAAATTGTGTGTAGTGTAAGATATATAGTTTTAGAGAATTACTAATTTACCATTATACTAATTTTTAAATGATTTATCGTATATAAAAAAATAGTTTTCATAAAACTCAAACCATTTTGTCTTGTTTATGATTTTGTCATCAGGTGATGTAAACCATATAAACGTAAATAATGAGATAATTATGATAAATGAGTAAACAATATAATATTATAATATAGTCACAAAGTAATGTGATAGTTATAACTTTACCTTCTTGCAGTTGAGAGAACTTAATACAAAAGATTATGCCTATATCAATGTACATATCTTAATGATGCATAATATGGACATCTATACGCGTGTGATAAATAAAAGTTACAATTTAATATAAAGGGAATTTTTTACCAAGAATCTTTTCAGTGTAGTGAGAAGGGAAGCATTTTATATATTGGTCGTCACTAGAGCCGGGAGTCACATGAATCCTGATCAAGCCTGAGCTACAGTCAAGCGAGTGCTGCCAGGTGAGGTGCTGCTGGCATGTAAAGGTGTTGCCAAGTGAGGTACTGTGACAGGTGAGGGTGCTGCCAGGTGAGGTGTTGCTGGCATGTAAGGGTGTTGCCAAGTGAGGTGCTGTGACAAGTGAGTGTTGTGATAGGTAAGGATGTTTTGACAGGTGGGAGTGCTGTGACAGGTGAGGGTGCTGTAATAGGTAAGGGTGCTGTGACAGGTGAGGGTGCTGTAATAGGTGAGGGTGCTGTGACAGGTGAGGGTGTTGTAACAGGTGGGAGTGCTGTGACAGGTGAGGGTGTTGTAATAGGTGAGGGTGCTGTGACAGGTGAGGGTGCTGTAATAGGTGAGGGTGCTGTGACAGGTGAGGGTGTTGTAACAGGTGGGAGTGCTGTGACAGGTGAGGGTGCTGTAATAGGTGAGGTGCTGTGACAGGTGAGGGTGTTGTAACAGGTGGGAGTGCTGTGACAGGTGAGGTGCTGTGACAGGTGAGGGTGTTGTAACAGGTGGGGCGCTGTGCCAGGTGAGGGTGTTGTGACAGGTGAGTGTTGTGACAGGTTAGGATGTTGTGACAGGTGGGAATGCTGTGACAAGTGAAGGTGCTGCGACAGGTGAGGGGCTGCCAGGCGAGGTGCTGTGACAGGTGAAAGTGCTGTTACAGGTGAGGGTGTTGTGTAGGTGGGGAGTGCTGTGACAGGTGAGGGTGCTGCTGGCACAGAAGGGTGCTGAGCAAGTGAGGTGCTGTGACAGGTGAGTGTTGTGACAGGTGAGGGTGCTGTGACAGGTGGGGTGCTACCAGGCGAGGGTGCTGTGACAGGTGAGGGGTGCTGTGATAGGTGAGATTCGCCTGACGGGTGAGGGTGCTGTGGCAGGTGAGAATGCTGTGACAGGTGAGGATGCTGTGACAGGTGAGGTGCTGACACGTGAGAGTGCTGCCAAGCGTGGTGCTGTGACAGGTGGGAGTGCTGTGAAGGTGAGGGTGCTGTGACAGGTGAGGTGCTGTGACAGGTGTGGGTACAGTGACAGGTGAGGTGCTGTGACAGGGTGAGGAGTGCTACCAGGTGAGGTGCTGTGACAGAGTGGGAGTGCTGCATGAAGCTGAGGGTGTGACAGGTGAGAATGCTGTGACAGGTGAAGGTGCTGTGACAAGTGAGAATGCTGTAACAGTTGAGGGTGCTGCCTGGCGAGGTGCTGTGACTAGGCTGGTGGTGGAGGGGGGGTGGGGTGACGTCAAAGAGAATCTGACCGGATACTTGTCTCTTAATTACCAATGAGGGATTTGATATAAAACGTAATTAATATAATCAAACCCAATTAAAATGATAATTAAACCCTATGAAAATACCAATCATATCTAAATAAAATAACATATACATAAAACACATACAATACTTTTTGTCTTTTTTTAAAGGAATTAATGACATGAAGTGAAAATGAAAACAAAACAACAATATTTGACCTCTTGACCTCCCAAATGTCACTGGGCTATAGACTCAATAAACAAACATAAAATTTCTAAACCTTTCCTCCCCCCTTTATTCCCCCTCTCACTTACCCCCTCTCAATTTAATCCCCATCTCACTTTAAAAAATAATAAAAATAATAAAAAAGTTTGTGTAAAAATGATCGTTACTCTGGATAATGATGTGTTTCATTAATGTTACTTTTTTCCCATGACACGACTAAGGGTCTTGGACAAACTACTTGCTACTGGGAATCACACCCGCTTTACTACCTACTTCCGCAGTTTTATGATTATACAGAATTTTTTTAATTTTTGATTGAATTAGTGATTTTAATGCTTGATTAATTAACCGATTGACTGACTCACTGACTGATTTATTAATTAACTGATTGACTGGCTCACTGATTGATTGATTGATTAATTAACTGATTGCCATACTGATTGACTGCTTGATTGACGGACTGATTGACTGATTGATTGACTGATTGGTTAACTGATTGACTGACTCGATGACTAATTGATTGAGTAATTGATTGATTGATTAACTTATTAATAACCGATTGACTGTGACGCTGACTGACTGGCCGATTCTCCCTCACAGCTGAATAATTATTACATTAACTAACTAAATCGGATCTAACGGAGGAAGGGAACTACTGTATAAAATTATGTGACTCGTTATAGCCAATTATATAACTTAATGTTAAACAATTATGACACGTCCACCTCACATCACGTCCACCTCACATCACGTCCACCTCATCACGTCTGCCTCAGATCACATCCACCTACATCACGTCTACTTCACATCACGTCACCTCACATCCGTCCGCCTCACATCACATCCCTCACATCATCGCACCACATCGTCCATCACGTCCACCTCATCACGTCCACCTCACATCACGTCCACCTCACATCACGTCCACCTCCATCACGTCCCCCACATCACGTCCACCTCACATCCCGTCCACTTCATCACGTCCACTCACATCACGTCGCCTCACATCACGTCCACCTCACATCACGTCCACCTCACATCCGTCCACTTCACATCGTCACCTCATCGTCCACCTCATCATCACTCCATCCACCTCATCACGTCCGCCTCACATCACGTCCACCTCACATCCCGTCCACTCATCACGTCACCTCACATCCCGTCCACCTCACATCCCGTCCACTTCACATCCCGTCCACCTCATCACGTCCACCTCACATCACGTCACCTCACATCACGTCCGCCTCACATCACGTCCTCACATCCGTCCACCTCACATCACGTCCACCTCATCACGTCCACCTCACATCACGTCCGCCCATCACGTCACCTCATCGTCCTCATCACGTCCGCCACATCACGTCCACCTCACATCGTCCACCTCACATCACGTCCACCTCACATCACGTCCGCCTCACATCACGTCCACCTCACATCACGTCCACCTCACATCCCGTCCACCTCACATCGTCCACCTCATCACGTCCGCCTCACATAACTTCCACCTCACATCACGTCACCTCACATCGTCCATCATCATCACTCACATCACGTCCGCCTCACATCACGTCCACCTCACATCACGTCCACCTTCCATCACGTCCACCCACATCCGTCCACCTCACGTCCTCACATCCGTCCACCTCACATCACGTCCACCTCATCACGTCCACCCTCACATCACGTCCACCTCACATCACGTCCACCTCACGTCACCCTCATCGTCACCTCGCCATCCACCTCATCACGTCCACCTCATCACGTCCACCTCATCACGTCACCTCACATCACGTCCACCTCACATCCCGTCCACCTCACATCGTCCCCTCATCACGTCCACCTCATCACGTCCACCTCACATCACGTCCACCTCACATCACGTCCCACCTCACATCACGTCCACCTCACATCACGTCCCCTCACATCACGTCCACCTCATCACGTCCACTACATCCCGTCCACCTCACATCACGTCCACCTCACATCACGTCCACCTCACATCCGTCCACCTCACATCCCGTCCACCTCACGTTCACCTCACATCACGTCCACCTCACATCACGTCCACTCACATCCGTCCACCTCACATCACGTCCACCTACATCCGTCCACCTCACATCACGTCCACCTCACATCACGTCCATCTCATCAACTCCACCTCACATCACGTCCACCTCACATCCGTCCACCTCACATCACGTCCACCTCACATCACGTCCACCTCACATCACGTCCCCACCTCACATCACGTCCACTGCATCGTCACCTCACATGCATCACTCACATCACGTCCACCTCACATCACGTCCACCTCATCGTCCGCCTCACATCACGTCCACCTCACATCACGTCCACCTCACTCATCCACCTCACATCACCCTCTCGACCTCACATCACGTCCCTCATCGTCCGCCCCTCACATCACATCACCCACATCCACGTCCACCTCACATCCCGTCCACCTCACATCACGTCCACCTCACATCACGTCCCACCTCACATCCGTCCACCTCACATCACGTCCACCTCACATCACGTCCACCTCACATCACGTCCGCCTCACATCACGTCCACCTCACATCCCGTCCACACCTCACATCACGTCCCCTCATCACGTCCACCTCACATCACGTCCACCTCCCCACGTCCACTTCACATCACGTCCACCTCACATCTCACGTCCACCTCACATCGTCCGCCTCACATCCCGTCCACCTCACATCACGTCCACCTCATATCACGTCCGCCTCACATCCCGTCACCTCATATCGTCCGCCTCACATCCCGTCCACCTCACATCACGTCCCCCTCACATCCCGTCACACTCACATCACGTCCACCTCATCACGTCCACCTCACATCACGTCCACCTCACATCACGTCCCACCTCACATCATCCACCTCACATCCACGTCTGCCTCACATCATCCACCTCACATCACGTCCACCTACATCACGTCCGCCTCACATCATCTGCCTCACATCACATCCACCTCATCACGTCCCTCACATCACGTCCACACTCATCGTCCACCTCACATCACGTCCGCCTCATCACGTCTGCCTCACATCACATCCACCTCACATCACGTCCACCTCACATCACGTCCGCCTCACATCACGTCCTGCCTCACATCACGTCCACCTCACATCACGTCCACCTCACATCGTCCGCCTCACATCACGTCACCGCCTCACATCACGTCCACCTCACATCACGTCCACCTCACATCATCCACCTCCATCACGTCCACCTCACATCACGTCCGCCTCACATCACGTCCACCTCACATCACGTCCACCTCACATCACGTCCACCTCCACATCACGTCACACTCCATCACGTCCACCTCACATCACGTCCGCCTCACATCACGTCCACCTCACATCACGTCCGCCCTCACATCACGTCCACCTCACATCACGTCCGCCTCACATCACGTCCACCTCACATCACGTCCACCTCACATCACGTCCACCTCACATCACGTCCACCTCACATCCGTCCTCACATCACGTCCACCTCACATCACGTCCACCTCACATCACGTCCACCTCACATCACGTCGCTCATCACGTCCTACATCCGTCCGCCTCCATCACGTCCCTCCACATCACGTCCGCCTCACATCACGTCCACACCTCACATCACGTCCGCCTCACATCACGTCCACCTCACATCACGTCCACCTCACATCGTCCGCCTCACATCACGTCCACCTCACATCCGTCCACTCCCATCACGTCACCTCCCATCATCACACTCCATCACGTCCGCCTCACGTATCCACCTCACATCCGTCCACCTCATCACGTCCGCCTCACATCACGTCCGCCTCACATCACGTCCACTCTACATCCACGTCCACCTCATCGTCCACCTCACATCACGTCCGCCTTACATCACGTCCACCCCTCACATCACGTCCGCTCATCGCACATTCGCCTCACATCGTCCCTCACATCACGTCCACCTCAAATCACGTCCACACTACATCACGTCCGCCTTACATCCGCCCACCTCACATCACTCCCACCTCACATCACCTGGTCATGAACAATCCTTTGCCGCATCATTCCTCATATATTTTATTTATAAACTATGGGCTTGAGTTGCGACCATCGTGATCGCTGGACTGCTTCCTCTGCATCAGGTCTCTTGATCCAGCAACATCTGACATAAACTTGACGTGAGCTACCATGATAGGTGTTTCAGAGGTATTCGAAACAGGTACGTTTAGTTCTCTGTGCTCTCACCTGGCGCGTGATGCAAGCGGTTAATTGTTCTTGTTGGTGCTGTTGTTGCTGCTTCAACTTTCCAGGGTTATAAGCACAGTTTACCAGGTATAGTTTCACAATAGAGTCAGATACGTATCTCTGAGGTATGTCTCAAATTAAGAGCTTAGATTTACATATTTTTTTCACTGCACAAAAAACACTTAAGTAATATATAAATATATACATTAAATACTCGAGACCTTACATGTATGTCTTCTGTAACGTGTTCAGGACATGTCTTTACCCAGATAATACCTGAGCAGTGTTATCCGCTTCATTACTCTAACATTATGACAGGAGTCTTGTGGTGCACCTCGCGTGGCAAGTTCTCAAAGGTGTCGGAAATTCCTTCTTCACACGCTAGCATACAATTGGAGGTAGCAGTTTGTTTGCTAAAAAATATCTTACAACATAGTAGAGCAAAAATTTATCAACATCTTACCGTCTTACACTTTTTTTTAGTTTTCATTAAGACGTAATGTAATACTTCGTACCATTAGGGAACATCAATATATATATATATATATATATATATATATATATATATATATATATATATATATATATATATATATATATATATATATATATATATACATATATATATATGATTGTATTTATACAACAACAGACTAACAGAGTGGTAATGAAAACTTACAGCAGGTTAACAGATGTCTCCCACACCTAGTTTTATATATCAACACCGTAATGAGGACGCTACAGCCAGGTAGTGTTGCTGGGGCTGTGTTGGGCCAGCTGCTGCCGCCGTCATCACCATCACTCACAACACCCAGCTTGAACCTCTTCCTGGAGTTGGACGTAAACGACAAGAACTGAAACGGCTGTAGACGTACACGACGAGTATTAGGATGAATGCCAACGTAAAAATAAATATTACAACAAATGTGGACGTGCAGACGAGAACTGCGAAGATCGTGAACGTAGACCATACTACAACACTATTGTGTAAGTGTATTGCTGTGAATATAGATGCACAACGACAGATATGATACCGATCATAAAAGAATATTGGGACGTATGGACGAACACGACAATTACAAGTAGTCTACACATTGAAAAAAATCGTGGCTGCGTTGAAATAATCGTTGTTGCTTGATTCGTTGAAAAATCGTCGTTGCATTGAAAAACTCGTCGTTCCGTTGAAAATAGTGTCATTGCGTGGTTCATTGAAATATCGTTGTTTTCTTGTTCGTTGAAACATCATCGTCTCGTGTTCGTTGAGAGAAGAGTCTAATTAAACCAAGTCAGTCCCACTTCGAAAAAAAGAAAACACGACACAGTGGTTTAATATACACATTTTAAATTGCTAATAGCTGAGTTAGGCTGCATCACCTGACAAAAATAATGACTAATTTATAAGTATCCCTGAAGGGATAAAAAAAAAAAGGTAAACAATGGTGGTCATAACTACTTCGTGCCAACACGGAGCAAATTATTATCATCACAGGTCAATCTCCACCCCAGTATGTGTTACATAACTATTCTACCCAAATTAAATTGCTTAAAGTTATTACTTATTAGATATAAATTAAAGACAAAAAGGAAAGAAAATAAAGAATGGATAATAACAGGTAAATATTTTCTGATCAGTTGTCGTGTAACAATGTTGTCACGTCTTTCAGACAGCTGACATGTACGATGGTGCCACGTAGAAAAATGTAAGCAGACACCATTTACCACTGGATCTTATTATTATTATTATTTTTATTATTATTATTATTATTATTATTATTATTATTATTATTACTATTATTATTATAGGCTGCTTTTGAAGAAGAAAAGATAAATATAAAAAGAGGAAGAACAAGAAAGAAAGTAAAAAGAACAACGACCACAACAATAAGAAAAACTACTAACACAAAGAATAACAAATAAAGTAAGAAAAAGTTTATATAATCCAAACATGTACTCGTAAATATCAATTCACCAGATCAACAGAGCAAAAAGACTGCATGAAGAGAAAGAAGGGCAATAATTTCGGTGCCTCAATGGGCAATTCACCTGTTGCATTGTAAGCTATGGACCTCGTGGGAAGGATTATTTGCAACGAGTTTATGTTCGGTGCTGTTTGCTGGTTACCTTACCCCCCCCCCCTCTCTCTCTCCCAAACCTCTCTGTGTATGAGTCTGATGGTACTGTGTTGTGTGTGTGAGGGATGAGGGCCGGAAGGAAGGGCGGGAAAGGGTATAGGACGGAAGGTGTGGTACTGTGTGTGTGAAGAGAGAGAAATGCATGAATGTATGTATGTATGTATGTATGTATGTATATATATTGACCGGCTGCAAACAAAGGCAGACAAACGCCAACGCCGGAAAGACGCTGCCGCCGCCCCTCCCGCACTAGATGGAGCATTGCACCGACAACATCAGTGAGCGACTCTGCCTCGTTGGTTGCCTAAAACTCACCAACAAAGATGACATCATCAATAACTCATATCATTGTATCATAGATGGATGATCGTCACACTCAATTCCAAGTGACAGCAAAGTAGTAGTAGTGTATGTATCTATGTATGTATGCGTGTATGGTAAGTGGTGTATGAATCAAGTGCTGGATAAATACATAGTGAATTTATCCATGTTTTGGTCAGATACATGGAATGATGTTATCCATGTGTTCGCCAGAGGTGGTGTGTTATCCATGCGTTGGTTAGATAGACTGTGTGTCATCCATGCGAAAACCCAAAGCAGCTATGCGACTCACGCTAAACCCAGTAGCTGGTATATGATCCATGCGTTAAATGAATATATATCATATAACCCACTTCTCAGTGAGCGTATCCTTGGCTGAGGCCTGAATTATGGCACACACACGCGCGCTTCAAATTACATTCATCCTTAATCTTGTGGTTTAATTGATAAAGAGAGAGAGAGAGACTTTTGCTAAACGTTAATTAGATGATTAAAAACTGTGTGACTGACAGGTGAAATATCCCATTAAAGTGAACCTCAGGTAGACTGATTAAGAGCTATAAAAGTGGTGTTGATTCCTTTACTTATTAGTTCATTGAACCTTTAGAAGTTCTCGCAATTTTGAAATTCATAAGTCACATGTGTATCTCTACTTTCCCACACGAACGCTTACAAGGTATTACTAAGACATAATTCACTTGTACTGATTGAAACTTAAAGGAAATTACAATTGGAAAGATGTACTTTTATCCTCTTAGACTTTCACGAAAAACGAAAAAAGAACGAAAACGTAAAAGGTTTCTAAGTGGATTGACCTGGATTCCCAAGTTTCAGTGAGATCGTCTTAGTAGTGAAAGAATGAGGCTCAGGTGTTCCTGCTGGGCGGAGCGACGGGTAACACATGTAAACAGCATTAATGTTTCTGTTCTTCACAAGTAGAATCCGTATTTGTTTAACTATTTCTTTAGTCAATGGTTTTATATATATACACACTGTATTGCTCAGCTATATAAATACCTATATACACTCGTGCAGTTACTATAACATTTTGAGATACATAATCCTGCTGTTTGATCACACTCAATGACAGACATTCACTACACTACTGGGAAAAAATAATGATCAATAAACACACACATACTATAAAGCTAGACCATCATCTGGCAACCCTAACTCTCACCATAAACTGACACCGTTAAGTGACATCGCCACCAGGTAACAGATGACACCGCACACAGATACATGGATAACCTATTTTTTTCTATCAGTGCTCGATCCTACGAGGCAGTAAAGATTAAAATTATCTCGCCTGTCGCTTCGCTTCTTAAAGATATAGGATGAAGGTAATTTAAAGGACCGCCCCGATTACATTAGAAAGTGGTGGACGAGGATATGAGAGAGAGTGGAATGTCGTGTACCTGTTAACTGATGTAGGAGCACACACCACCGCTGTGCTGGTAGGCTGTGTTGTGTTGTGAGAGGGAGTTTATTAGCTAATAAAAGATTCTCCAAATGTGTTTTAAATAACACAAACACACACTCACATACACGCACACAGCTATCTTTCTATATATCTGTACATATACATTACTTAATTTTCGTCTACTTAAAACTTTCTTTATACTCCTATATGCAAATATTAGCTGTAAAAGCCTTATCAAAGAAAACTCTTATGTCTTAATAATTCACGGGTTACTCTCCTCCCTACAGGCCCAGAGGAAAAAAATGAAATGTGTATTGGTAAAACTAGAAGCCAGCGATGGGATCCTCCTCCGGGCTCTTATCATTAGTGTGTGTGCTGGTGGGGAGGAAGGGAGGACTGACGGGGAGGAGAGGGGATAGGGTGGAAGAAAAAGGGAGAAAGGTAGAACAGGGGGAAGGATGAAGGAGGTTGGGGAGTTGGGATGAAAAGGGCAAATAGTTTGGGTTTGGGGAGGTGGGGGAAAGAATAAGGTAGGGTGGACTGGGTTTAGGAGGTGGTGGGAGATGGAGATGAATAAGGAAGGGAGTAGGGTGGATCTGATGGGGAGAGAATGAAGTGTAGAGGACGGGGAAATAATGAATATGGGTGAGTGAGGCATGGGGTAAGGGGGTATAGAAGGGAATGAGAGAGTGTTAAGTGGAGAGAGAGCGAGGTAAGGGCAAGTAGATTGTGGTGGAAGGGAGATAAGGAGAGGCAAGATGCAGGTGGGATCGGGAGAGATCGAAGATGAATGAAATTGGGAGAGTTATTTACTTACTGGGTTGGGATAGCATCAAGTAGTAGTGGAAAGGGCGAGGTCGGGTTAAGGAGGTCAGGGTGCAAAAAGGGAATGAGGTGTGGAGGGCGGAGCAGGATAGGTCGTAATGGGGCGGGGCGGGACAGGGGCAGGGTGGGACGACGGGGTGGGGTGGAGGCGGCAAGGCAAAGGCAGCGGAAAAAAAGCCTATTTCCATTTATCATGTATGGACGTTTGGTTCTCTTAAATCATAGGTGTAACTGGTTTGTTAGATAAGGGGAGGAGGTGGAGATGAAGGAAGGAGGAGGGAGGAGGTGGAGATGAAGGAGGAGGAGGAGAAGGAGATGAAGGAGGAGGAGGAGGAGGAAGGAGGAGTGGAAGAAGAGGATGTGAAGAAGAAAGAGGGCGAGGGGAGGATGAGGAAGTAGTAGAGATACAGGATTAGGAGGTGGAGGAGGAGCGAATAAAGAAAGGAGTGTAAGTGATAAAATGGTGAAGGGTGAGAAGAGTTAGAAAGAGAGAAGAACCAGATGGAAGATAAGGAGGAAGAGGACGAGGGTAAAGAGAATGAAGAGGGAGAGACAGAGGAGAGAGGTGAAGAAGGAGGGAAAGAACGAAGTTGAATGAGGAATAAGCAATGGAAATGGCGAATGAGAGAGAAATGGAGTGGAGGAAAAGAATGGGTGAGGGAAGATATGAAGAAGGAGAATTCGAAAAGAAAGAATTAAAAATGTAAAAAAATAGAAAACCAAATAACACATGAAAAAGAAAATAAAGAAAGGTAAGATAAATATGAAAAAGAAGAGAAGAAAGAAAGGAAACGTAAACATGAAAAAATGAGAAAGATTAAATACAAGAAAAAAAGGATGTTCAAAAAAAAGATTATTGTTCCCAAGAGTCGAACAAAACATTACAATACTTGAAAGAATAACACGAACAGGACAATGAACAAAATGGTCAAGAAATGGTTGAAAAAAAAAATATATATAGGCAGGAACACAGACACGAAAAATAGACAAAGGAAAATAACAGGTAAAGAGAATGGAGAAAGATATAGGCAGAAAAAAATGAAAGGATACGAGATTAAAGGTAAACAAAACACACACACACACACACACACACACACACACACACGTATATGTGCACATTTTTGTAAGTCCTACCCTGTTACAACACGAGTGGCGGACATCAAAGGCAACAGAGTCTCTCTTATTCACTGACGTTGTTCTTTCCAACTGTTTACTAGAAAAATTACTCCGTGGTATTGCCTTGTACTACATAACCCCAGGATAACGATCTAGTTACCTGCTTGTAGCTCCACACATGCCAGCAACGCGGTTCTTCCCCATCTACCTTATAAACACTCAACACCATGGCTTCACCTCATGCAGGCACACCGCTGATTCTTGGATGTCCACTCCCAATCTATACACTGCTTCCCTCACCTCATCTTTGCACATCTTTTTCTTTTTTCTCCGCTCTGTTCATTTCTTCTCTTCTCGTCTTTCCATTTCTGAATAATTTTTTTTCCTAATTTACACAACTTTAATTGCTTTGTCTCCTTATATCCGTGTTTCTTAATTTTCTCAAACACACCTTAATTGTCGCTGTCAACCTCCTCCTTCCTCTTCCATCCGGAGTCCTGCCCACGTTACCCACCTGGACAATAACGTCGACTCATCTGTCCATCATTATACAGGTATACAAGATAAGCCGTTTCACAAATTTTCCTCTTGAGAAATGTATTGCAAAAATATTGTTAAGATACAAGACAAAAGAATACTGAGACGAATTTAGTGATGACAATAGAACAAATTTCAGTTTAACCATAGACGAATATTGTTATTTTTTTATTAATTTATAAAATCATACCTGTAATTAAAGGTATGCTTATCAGCTCACTACTTATCTGTTAAGGTTTTTCTCATCAACTAATCCACAAATATAATGACGTAAGCTTAGAATTCCAGTTAAAAAAATATCACTTTCATTTGCAGCTTTGAAACTGTTTTTTTTTTCCTTTGAGAGGAAGAAGCATTAGCGGCAGCAATATCAAGTGGCAATATCCACACTCCAATATTCAGCACAACATTATTTTAATCTCCCGTATTTTTGTACTCTTGCTGGTTTTGCTAATTGAACACGAACTCTAATTACCAGAACACAACTGGCAAATTGTTTATGATTAATGTTAGCAATAAGTTGTGCTTGCAACCCCTTTCCATCTGCTCCTCTTTCTCTCTCTCTCTCTCTCTCTCTTCATTCGTTTGCATTCTTTTCCTTCCCCGATAATGCCTTTCTTTTAACGTATATAACCTGACCTTTTCTTTTAATATCTGTAATTTTATTCAGTATAAATATACATCAACCATTCTACTTTACTACAAGGAAGTTTGTCTTGTCTTTACTTTTCTTTCTAATAATTAATAAACATGATATATCTTCACTCCTTTAGTGTAGTATAATTCACTATTCTTATTAGATCACTTGGTTATGCAGAGTTATATGACGTCAGCAAGAGTCGTTGAGGTCCTAAGTAAGATATTTTTACATAGTTCCTCTTTAAAGACTATTTACAAGGCTTCCTCATGGGGGGGGGGGCATTTACCTACCACCTCCATCCCTTAAGTATTTACACAGGTCCTCTTTCCGAAGTATTTACACACACTCCATAAGTAGACACACACACTCCATAAGTAGACGTACCTCCTTCATAAGTAGACACACCTCCTCCATAAGTAGACGTAACTCCTTCATAAGAAGACACACCTCCTCTATAAGTAGACACACCTCCTCCATAAGTAGACGTACCTCCTTCATAAGTAGACACACCTCCTCTATAAGTAGACCCCCCCATAGAACACACCCTATAAGTAGACACACCTCCTCCATAAGTAGACACACCACTTTTATAAGTAGACACACCTCCTCCATAAATAGAAACACCTCCATAAGTAGACACACCTCCCCTATCAGTAGACACATCTCCTCCGTAAGTAGACACACCTCCATAAGTAGACACACCTCCTCTATATGTAGACACATCTTCATAAGTAGACACACCTCCATAAATACACATACCTCCTTCATAAATGACACACCTCTACCATATGTAGACACCTCTATAGTTAGACACATCTCCTCCATAAGCAGACATACTTCATTCATAAGTAGACACCGCCTCCATAAGCAGACACACTTCATTCATAAGTAGAACCATCTCCTCCAAAAGTAAACACACCTCTTCCAGAAGTAGACACACTTCATTCATAAGTAGACACACCTCCTCGATAAGTAAACACACCTCCATAAGTAGACACACACCTCCATAAATAGACACACCTCCTCTATAAGTAGACACACCTCCTCTATAAGTAGAAACACCTTCATAAGTAGAAACACCTCCTATTTGTGCACCTCCTCTATAAGTAGAAACACCTTCATAAGTAGAAACACCTCCTCTATTTGTAGACACACCTCCTCTATAAGTAGACACACATCCTCCATGAGTAGACACACTTCCTCTATAAGTAGACACACCTCCTCCATGAGTAGACACACTCCTCCTATAAGTAGACACACATCCTCCATAAGTAGACACACATCCTCCATGTACCTCATAACACACCTCCTCCATAAGTAGACACACCTCTTCCATAAGTAGACACAAGTCTTCCAAAAGTAAACACACCTTTTCATAAGTAGACACTCTCCATAAGTAGACAAACCCTTCTCATGGTAAACACACATCCTCCATGAGTAGACACACTTCCTCTATAGTAAACACACCTCTCCATAAGTAGACACACCTCCTCATAAGTAGACACACCTCTTCCATAAGTAGACACAAGTCTTCCAAAGTAAACACACCCTTTTCCATAAGTAGACACTCTCATAAGTAGACACACCTTCTCCATAAGTAGACACACCTCCTCCATAAGTAGACACACCTCCATAAGTAGACACACCTCTTCCATAAGTAAACACCTCCTCCATAAGTAGACACACCTACATAAGTAGACACACCCTCCATAAGTAGACACACCTCCATAAGTAGATACATCTCCTCTATAAGTAGACACACCTCCTCCATAAGTAGACACACCTCCTCTATAAGAGTAGACACACCTCCTCCATAAGTAGACACTTCTCTATAAGTAGACACACCCTCTATAAGTAGACACACCTCCATAAGTAGACACACCTCCCTCTATAAGTAGACACACCTCCTGTATAAGAACAGACACACCTCCTCCATAAGTAGAACACACCTCCTCTATAAGTAGACACACCTCCTCCATAAGTAGACACATCTCTATAAGTAGACACACCTCCTCGTAGACACACCTCCTCCATATGTAGATATACCTCCTGTATAAGTAGACACCTCCTCCATAAGTAGACACACCTCCTCTATAAGTAGACACACCTCCTCCATAAGTAGACACATCTCTATAAGTAGACACACCTCTATAAGTAGACACACCTCCATATGTAGACATACCTCCTCTATAAGTAGACACACCTCCTCCATAAGTAGACACACCTCCTCTATAAGTAGACACACCTCCATAAGTAGACACATCTCTATAAGTAGACACACCTCTATAGTAGACACACCTCCATAAGTAGACACACCTCCTCTATAAGTAGACACACCTCCTCTATAAGTAGACACACCTCCATAAGTAGAACACCTCCTCTATTAGTAGACACCTCTATAAGTAGACACACCTCCATAAGTAGACACACCTCTATAAGTAGACACACCTCCTCCATAAGTAGACACATCTCTATAAGTAGAACACACCTCCTCTATAAGTAGACACACCTTCATAAAGTAGACACACTTCCTCTATAAGTAGACACACCTCCTGTAAGTAGAAACACCTCCTCCATGGGTAGACACACCTCCATAAGTAGACACACCTCCTCCATAAGTAGACACACCTCTCCTGTATAGTAGAAACACCCCCCATAGGTAGACACACCTCCATAAGTAAACACACCTCCTCTATAAGTAGACACACCTCCTCTATAAGTAGACACACCTCCATAAAGTAGACAACCTCCTCTATAAGTAGACACACCTCCTCTATAAGTAGACACACCTCCTCTAAGTAGACACACCTCCATAAGTAGACCTCCTCTATAAGTAGACACACCTCCTCTATAAGTAGACACACCTCCATAGTAGACACACCTCCTCTATAAGTAGACACACCTCCATAAGTTGACACACCTCCTCTATAAGTAGACACACCTCCTTTATAAGTAGACACTCATATAAGTAAACACACCTCCTCTATAAGTAGAACACACCTCCATAAGTAGACACACCTCCTCTATAAGTAGACACACCTCCATAAGTAGACACACCTCCTCTATAAGTAGACACACCTCCTCTATAAGTAGACACACCTCCTTTATAAGTAGACACACCTCCATAAGTAAACACACCTCCTCTATAAGTAGACACACCTCCATAGGTAGACACACCTCCTCTATAAGTAGACACACCTCCATAGGTAGACACACCTCCTCTATAAGTAGACACACCTCCATAAGTAGACACACCTCCTCTATAAGTAGACACACGTCATCCATTATAGTATTTACATAGATCCTACAGAAGTAATTTTTGCAATGTCCCTCTTAAGTCTTTTTTGTTTACATAATCTCTACTTTAATGTATTTTTTTTTTTTCAATCTCATACTTAACGGTTTTTTTACAGTTTCTCCCTAAGTTATTATTATATTGCTTCTACTTTAGTAATTTCTACGTAATTTCTATTTTGATACTTTGTACATAATTTATATTTAAGTTGTTTTTACATGAACTAACTTAATCATATTCACTATATTTCTACACTTAAGAAAGATTCATATACAGTAACTCCTATACTGATGTCATTATTGCATTATTACCAGAAAAGTAGTTTTAATAATAGGTAATACTAAAGTCATGCTTATCGAATATAGCTCCGCTTTACCTTGATTTTATAAAGCCATTTAATTCGGTTTTATATATTTTGCATTATGGTCGTTTTTATATACCTCTTAAATAATCACAAAATAGCTCTTCCAGTTTAATATACGAGTATATGTTGTTTTAAATGTTAGAACTCATGCGGGTTTTTTATATATAAATGCTACGTAACTCTTTTATATAACCCTAACTTTACTGTATTTCCACTAATCACCCGCAAAACCTATTATCCTATGCCACCCATCATCCTTAATTACCTTTCATATTCACCCACCCATTAATCTGATCCATTCATCAATCTCATATCCACATCCACCTCATCCTACCAGCATCCTTATCCACATTATCATCCTCACATTATCCATACTCAGCCATCATTCACACCCATATATTACCTTGGTTAACCCATCATCCGTACCCACCTATCCTTCTCATTTATCCATCATCCTTACGTACTTATCATTCTCATTTATTCGAGATCATTATTATCCTCATACTACCTACTGTAGCTTAAGTTATAAATTCTCAGTCTAATTTTTGCCTCAGCACCTTCTTGTTCTCTCCCTTCCCTTCTCACAACCACACGACTCCCTTTTCCTCTTACAACCACACTTCTCCCTCTCCTTCTCCCTTCCCACATGTTATCTTTTCCTTTTATAACCTCACCTTCCCTCTCCCTCCCTTTTCCCCTCTCACAGCCACACTTCTCCCTTTCCCTTTCACAACCATGCCTTTCCTTCCTGTACTATCCAGTTTTCTATTCTTTATTCTACCTCTCCCTCTCTCTTAGTAGTCCTCTATCTCTCTTTTCCTCTCCTTTCTTACTCTGCTCCCATCTTCCTTCTTTCCTCCCTCTTCTCCTTCCATCTGCTTACTTTTCTCTTATATCTCAATTTCAATATTGTATCTACTCCTTTCCCCCTTCTCCATCTCCTTCATCTTCCTATTAGCTACTGCCATTCCTTCCTTCTTCCATCTTCTTCTCCTTGTTTCTTGCTCTCCCTCACGCCATTCCCCTTCTCTTCATCCTTTTAGCATGAGGTAGGACCCGAGGTATGATTTTTGGTGTTGTGTCTTAAGAAATTTTTTGGTCGAGATTTTTTCTTCCTCCGAGTGTGTCACCGTGGAGGATGTTGTCGTTGTGTTTATGTTGTGCTGGGGTAGTGCAAGACGATGCTTTGAGGGTGATGTGTGTGAGAGAGAGAGAGAGAGAGAGAGAGAGAGAGAGTGTGTCTGAGTGAAATAATAATAATAATAATAATAATTAACGGTTTATTGAAAGAACTTGGCAGCCAGAAGGCTGAAAATATACAGTTACATATTTGGGGAATGGGTTTCGAATTACAAATAATATACAAGTAACATAAGTGATATAAATAAGATATATAATAACTAGATGGGGAAAAGCTCAAACTACAGTGCATTTCAACATAGTGACAGTGCAAGGAGTAGTGTTTACTGGGAGTGTGTGTGTGTGTGTGTGTGTGTGTGTGTGTGTGTGTGTGTGTGTGTGTGTGTGTGTGTGTGTGTGTGTGTGAATGAATATCTACTTTCTGTCTGAAATTATGAGAGACTGTCTGTGTCTGTCTGTGAATCTAGGTGTGTGTCTGTATCTACCTGTGTGTTTAAGTGTCATGAGGTGTCTTTTCCGTGTCTTTGATTGTACTTCAAGATACAAAGGCTAAACAGATTCTACTCTAAATTTTTTTTTACTTCAGATTGGAAGTTTGTTTGTCTCTCCGGGTTCCAATTTCTCTTTGTCAACAATAACCGTCAGTTTTATCAAGAAATAGATTCTACTGTCTCGGCTGTGCTCCGTGGACGTGGTTTATTGATGTTAGGAATGTCGCCTCTATCTTGGCCTTCCTACGATACCTGACTCTGGGCGAACTGTGGGGTCAAGCGACTTTATCCATCAGACAATATCTGATGTGTCTTGTGTGGATTTAGGGTATATCTGGGTATAATTCAATGACATTGGGCACTTAGTAGTCCCTAGTCACCGTCCTTCAAGGGGATATACCTATACTTACATTAATCTATCGCTTCAACAAATCCCAAATACCGGTTAAAAAAAAAATCCATTTCAATTTCTTTTCGAAAATATATATTCACAGCTGGATGAACTATGGTTGTACTGGATGTGAACAGCAACCAGGAAGGCGAGGAACAGTTGCTGGCCGCCACTCTCCTGATGTATACTTAATTATAATTGGAATCTGTCACTGATAAGGTATAAGAGCGATAGAGATAATAAAGAACGATATAACATTAACTTACATGTATTCATACCAGAGATCTGGCATTACTCTAAAACCGTGTATGTGACATATTGTTTTATCTGTCCATACACACAACACTACCATCAGGAACTGTAGTTAACTTACATTCCTCTATTTTGCTTGTTATGTGTAGCCTTGCCTCCTCAACTTATCGTCCAGTGTGCACCAATGTGTTCCTTAACTGTATGTTAATATTAACGAGTTCAAGAGCTTCCTAATTCGTGTTCATTTGGTGCATTTCTGTTCCCTAAGAGGAAAAGTTTTTAATTATGAGAAAATTGCCATATTGATTATTTGTATTATAGCTAGAGACTTGCTATTAGAAGCAGATTGGTCAGAGGTCAAAGTTCACTGTAAGATGTCATCAAATACGTCACTATATTTAGTGGAGTAATTCACTTCAGTATTGAAGTGAATCACTGTCACTGTAGCTACTAGCATGATGAATCAACAAAATTACGTGTTTGTGTATGTGAAAAATTACTTTTCCCACAAGAGTTCTGTGAGGCCGACACTCGTCTCCACACTTCTAAGAGGTTCCTGTAAATATCCCCTTTTTTTTACGGCCATTAGCCCACCCTTGCACAGGTCACTGACCCACATCGGGAGCTGGGGGTCGATTATAAAAAAAAAAAAAAAAAAAAAAAATAATAATAATAATAATAATAATAATAATAATAATAATAATAATAATAATAATAATAATAACAAAAATAAATAATAATGATAATATAATAAATATAAAAAATAAATTAATAATAATAATGATAATAATAAAAACAAGATCAAGAGTGAGAAACGATATATGTATGTTGTGTTGTCAAGCAAGAGAAACAATTGAGACCCTGGAAGTGTGTAAATGAGGCAGAAAGTCGATTAGATCAGCAACGTGGGACTTGGTGACAATTTTCGTGATATCATTAGATAACACATTATGCTTCCAATATCTTCCCAGGCGGTAGTACTTCCCTGTTTTGAATTTAAATTGAATTGAATTGAAACAGTTTATTTAGCCAGAAAAACACAGATACAGAGTGGATAATAATAATATTAACATGGCTGAGCCAGTTGAGAACCTAAGCTCTCTTTTAGGCACCTGATATATGCTATACATTTATCTCAAGGAAGTATTGTGTAGCATTTAGTATCATCTGGAATAATACAATAGCATGGTGGTAATAAGAACATCTCATAATGTTACCACGGTTATCACTTCAATATTTATTAATTTTATTTATTTATTTATTTTTTAGTTTATTTATTTATTTATTTATATATACATAAATTATAGTGGAATTGAAAAACACAAGTATAATGGGGAGCAGTACAACATGGGTTGTACAATAAAGGTTGAACAAGAGGACAGAGCTGTCAGGATTATGTCTAGTTGGCAATTATGTTTACTGAAATGGTAATTACTTATCTATTTACATGATAATTTCCGATAAAATGGTTTTGATGGTACAATAAAAGCAGGTACTGTAAATATAGTAAGTGTTACAAGAAATATTAATACCTAGACAATAGATATTTTTTAAGAGATGATTTAAAGGAAGGGAGCGTAGTCTTTGCTCGGATGGGTGGGGAAAAGTTTGATACCTGTCTATAAGTTTCATAACGTCGGGTTTATCTTCCGTAGTAGATATGTGCTGTACCACATGTATGTGTTTATGAATGTTTATGTTGGTCAAATAACTATTGCACCACTTTATTACTCCAGGTACTTAAACCAGTTATCGAGAAGCATAGGCGATTATTAATGGCACATTTATTGGCAGGGTAAGGGGAGGAACAATTTGTAGTCAATATATCTAATATTGTGGTAGTGAAATTAATGGTCACAGACACCCACACCGTCTTCAACTCTCAGCCTTAGATAGCGTCCTGGGCTATAACTTACGACGTTTAGTGAATCACAGAACAATACACACACATTCCTTACCCCAAATATACGTGTGTTAGTCAGATAATTTTGTTACGAGAAATAAATAAATAAAATTTCTAGATGTGAGAATTTTCAGACTCAGTTGGCGAGCGTTCAGTAATATAACACACGAGGTATTTACTATATTTTCCCGGAGTAGGTGTTTCAGCTGCCACGGTTATTAAACACTACATCTTGTTTTTACTCTGAACAAATATGTATATAAAGTGAATTGCTCCTATTGCATTGTATTTTAGGTGTTTTAACGGCCAGGGACTTACAGACATCGTTCACCAAGCCTTGCAACAATACTTAATAAATTTGTTTATAAACTAAGGAACTTCTAATTGCAATGAGTATTGTTGATGTTATAAGGCATTAGAGTGCTCTATCATTTAAGCCCTTTTAGCGCGTATTATAAATTAGATCCCATACTAGTTCATAAGAAAAATAAAGGAAATAAGTCCTTCTGATTGTTTTAAGCTGAGTTGTTTCTATTGTTTAAGCAGAGATATTTTTTTGTTTTAAGCTGAGATTTGTTTGTTTTTATTGTATCGAAAGATCTATAAATGACACCTTTTCACCTCACGTTCACACTGACCATCACCTTTCAGTATGTAGGTTTAGAGCTCTTATCAGTGTGTGTGTGTGTGTGTGTGTGTGTGTGTGTGTGTGTGTGTGTGTGTGTGTGTGTGTGTGTGTGTGTCTCACCTCGTGCCAGTATACTGCAGCCAATATCAGAAATTGTGTGTATAAATATCGGATATTACTGCGAGGCCCACTTGGCTCCTGACTGAATCAGCTGGATTGGTCTCACTCGCTCTTACGTATTCTACCGAGGGGGTTGTTGCCTCCTTTACTGAACTCTCTCTCTTTGTTTCTTTCTCGTAGTAGCCAATATATTTTTTAATTTACTTCTTTCAGCCTTTATTTATATCTCTCTCTTTTTACTTCTTTTAGCTTCTGTCTCTTTTATAGTTCAGTTACCACCTCTCTCTCTCTCTCTCTCTCTCTCAGTTTATTTCCTTCAGCTTCTCTCTCTCTCTCTTTGTGTCAGACTTTTATTCTCTCTGTGTCTGTCTCCGAACTTTTTGTCTCTCTCACCACACGTGTATTGGCATTCTTCAACTTAACTCTCAAGTATTATTTACCGAGAAAATACAATAATACTCTAAGCAATTTCTGTAACGGGTATATCATTAGGTTCTTATTATAGTAAGAACGTTCATCACAAACCAATAAAAAGCAGTGACATTTTAACTAAACCTTTAATTAATTACAACTCCTCAGTGCAGATTGTTGAAACAGAAATCCAGAGATGTGCAAAATTAACCTTTTTACATTGTGGGGGGACAATGTTTTGATATATTTACAATGTTGTAAGTTTTCACTCAATCAAATTTGGTATCTGAGGAGGTTATATAATTTATTTTCTTTCTTTTTTCAATCTCAATCACAGTTTCTGTAATCAAAAAATTACAAAAGACTTGACAATTTTGTTGTAAATACTGTAAATATTTTTTTCTCTAAGGTATTTCAACCACCAGGATTTTTAAGCACAGTTCATAAAATCTTGATTTCTTTAGACAAATATTTTAATTTTCACAGTCTCAAAACAATTTGGTTATTGGATATTTACTTTATATGCCTCAGCTGTCACGTTCACACACCACCGTTCATAAACTGTTCGGTTCTCCAACAAATTTAAAGAAATATAGTTTAAAATATATAATGATGATGGGGCAGAGGTTGTGTTAATGATGTTGGAATAAAATAAAAACAAAGAGTAAATATAACGTTAATAAGAATAACATGGAAGGAAATTCACAGTGAAGCGAGGTGAGTGCAGGTAAGGAAGAAACTGGCGCGGACGTCCAACAAAAACACTCTGAACTTCACCCGAGAATCGAAGTTACAGAAGAAGTTGGACGACACTTGGGGAAACAGTCAAGCCTTCTTGCGCCTCCGTCTGCCACGTCAGGGAGTTCTTTGTTGAGGTGATCTTATTGTCGGAGGCTCAGGGAGTCTCGTCTTATATAGCGTCGCAGTTTCAGCTTCTGAGATGAAGATATCTGGAAATATATGTGTACTCTGTATAACTCAACCATTATGTGTGTGTGTGTGTGGGTGTGTGTGTGTGTGTGTGTGTGTGTGTGTGTGTGGGTGTTTTATATAAAGTGAATCTGACTGAATATAAAGAGTGTAAATGTTGGTCTATGATTGGTTTTAGGAAAAACATTTTAATGTATTATAAACAACAACCTACAGAAGTTATTTTGACCTGCCATCCTAATTTTAGCCTGTTAATGTCATGAGTTTCATTCCAGTTACTTTTATACAAGTTTAAAGGTGGTACATGATTAATAAATGTATATTTCCAAATAAATATATTCAGTGACGGCGTCGGAGACCACTTTATAATTACACATTATGATCCAAGATTCATGCTATCTTTCTGAACATAACATTAATATATTGCTACACCAGTAAATATCACTGTTAAACATTGTTCAGCTTTATATATTCTTCCACCACCTTCGGCCAAAAAAAAAGTAATTATTATATACCTCATATTAAGAGGAAGCTGGAAAACTATGTGTGGATGTGGAACATTAACTATACTGTTTAATCATATTTTCATACATTCTATCCTTTTTTCTTCTTTTCCCTCTGTTCTATTGCCTCCCACTTTCTTTAATTTAAATTGTCTCTTTTTCTCTCTTCCTTCACTCTCTGTCTCGTACTTTAAGAAACCATTTTACTCTATCTAAACAAGAATTGAATTTTACAGACGAAACTTTTTTTATCTCTCTTCCTGCAGCAAGTGATGACCTTTTCCCCAACACACAACAAAGTTTGTTATTCTAATGATCAGTGATATGAGAGCCTGGCTGGTGCAGTACCTTCAGAAGTATGATGGTATGTTGGAAGATAAAAATACCACGTTAAAAACTTCTAAGAGCACTGGCCACAAGATAAAAGTCTTTTCTTACCTTAACTAAAAGGAAGATCATGCACTCCTGTTTTCGCGTCTCTGGCTGTTTCTGAAATTTGTCTGACTTTTAATTTGTTTAGAGGATTATAAGAGAGATATGGACAGAGAAGGCTTTACACCTGCTTGTGACTAAATATATAGGCCTACACTACAGATGTGTATTGCCCAGGTGACCGTGGCAGGTTGAAACAAATGCGTGAACGTGATTTGTATGGTTGGCATTATTGTAATAGATTTATCTCTTAAACACTATTAAATTTTCTTTTTACAATAATTTTTAACATTTACTTACAATACATCTTTTGTTATTATTGACTACCTTCATGTACAGTCTACGCCGCTTATAAGACACACAGACTGGCGGCCCCGAAATTCCTATACGGCAACGTCTTTGGCCCATCCCTCCCTCAGTTCCTGACACACACTAACCTGACAATTAATTGGTAGTCAGTCACGGTGTAAAATTATCGCTTACCACAGAACAAGTTAACGTAGATAAATAAATTTTAATAATTATTTTATTTCTGTTTCTAAAAATTTATTCATGCATTTGTTTTAGTTACGAATATGACATAAAATATCACTGGGACGAGGTTTGGCCGGTTCGCTCAAGTCATGAATCTGCCTCGTTTCGCGGTTTCGGATTTATGAGAATGTCAACAGAAGCCGCTAGCAAGACAAGACATACGCTAAGCAGTGCTGTCTCTGCCTTAGTGCCGGTGAGGAAGCACACGAAGGCATAGAAAAAAAAATAGCCGGTGAAGAGACTGAAAATGACGAGGTCTGCAAAGTATCGAAAGTGTTCCCCAGTGTAGTGGAGTGTTTGTGTCATAAAGTGTTTGCAAGTGTCACAGTGTTTATAAATGTCGCAAAGTAGTTATAATTGTACTGTATCAAAGTAATTTTAAGTTTCAAAAGTGTTTTTAAGTGCCGTAAGGCTTTCATAGGTATAGCGAAGTGATCACATGTATCATAATGTGTTCGTAGGTAATGTAGAGTGTTGATAAGTGTTGTTAAGTGTGTGTGTTATTAAGTTTTAGTAGCGATGTAAAGTGTCGTGAAGACTTATGAGTGTCACAAAGTAGCAGTGGGGGCCAAAAACATCCATAATACGTGTCATAAGACTGGTGTGTCACGAAGTTGCATAAGGTGTCCGAGTGCCATAAAGTGTCATTTTATGTCAAAATGATTCATGTAATATCCAAAAATTTTATAAATTGCCTTTTAAGTACCAGTGGGTCTGATAAAATGCCATTAAGCCTAAAAGGTATCGTACACTGTCATAAGATGCGATGCACAATGAAAAAGTGCTATGCAGAGTCAGAGGAGTCATGAAGTTTTCTCTGTGTCAGTGTGTCCTAACGTGTCATGAAGTGTCCTAAGTGGTCAGTGTTTTAAAGTGTCGTAAAGGTATATAGTTTTATAGTGTTAGAAGTGGCATAAAGTGTCATAAAGTCTATAATATTTATAAAGTGTCCAAGCAACATACAATACTGCCATACGGTGTTGAAAAGTGTCGTAAGATGTTATGAAGTCTCTTAAAGTGTCGTAAAGTGCCATTGAGGTCGTAAAGTGTTAATAAAGTGCCATTAATGCCCTAAAGTCTCACAAAGTGTCGTAAAATGTTATTAATGTCGTAAGTTGTTGCAAAATATCCTGAACTAACACATGGTGTAAAGTGTGTCATGGAGTACAGCAAGGTATCAAGTGCCAGGAGGTGACCTTGTATAGCGCTAGGTCCTCAGCTAACACCAGCACAAGGTAACTACTAATGATGCTACACAGTTCTTTAAATATTGAACAAGTTTTTTTGGCATCCATTTGGCATAAACTAAAGTTTACGATCATTGATTCTGCCTTAGTCGTTCATGTAAGCTAAGTGTGGATAATCATATAGATGTGTGTGTGGGACAGACGGCAGGTAGTGTCATCTAGATTTTTTCCTTTCCTTTTCCAGGTAGGTTTGAGTTAAAACACCTCCCCGAGGAATATTAACACACCATACCTCAGTTACAGTACGTCCAATTTATCATATTCATTGATTATCGCCTTATTCATCAGCTAATGCGGAAGTCCTTCTCATCCCACAGCAGTTTTAAAGGAACGTTACGCTTTTCCTCTCCATCTTTGAGGACGTCGGTGTCCCTCCCTTATCAATGAGTCAACGTAATGCCCCCACTCGTTCACGCGGACCCACTCATAATCCTTACACCGTCTTTGTGGTTGCCTGTGGTCCCGTGGCTGTCTATATGAGCGTCGTCCCCCCTCCTCTTCCCTCACGCCGTCAATGAGGGTATTGGAGTCCTCCCCCTCCCACCTTTTTCCCGTCAGTCTCATCTTTTCCATTCAAGTGGGTTCAGTGATAACACTCACCTGTTTTAGAGACATCCCTATCTGTGCTGGAAAGTTCTTGCCAAACTGAGATAAAATGACCCTCACCATCTTTGTCATGGTTTCATTATCCTGCTTTATAGGCTTTTAGCTAATCTGCTTCGTGTTTTGGAGACGTCATGTCCTCTCCAGCAGCCGTTAATTCGTCACACAGGTCCCAGCCCTAATTAGCATAAACCTAGCCTCACCATTGAGATTGAACCTTAGTAATAACGGGTACCAATCCCAGTAAGTACTAATACCAATGGATCCCAATTTTCATGGGCTCCAACCGTAATGCTCAGGACCGTAATGCCTCAGGGGCGATTAGGATTAAGGTCTTTTTGGGCAGAGAACCATTTGATCTTGAAATTTTCAGTGTTGACTCTATTCATAGTTCAGCATCGGGAGACCAATTTTTCGGTGAGTTTGGTCTCTCCTACTGACTTAGATGTGTGGGAGCATTCTCACATTCATGCCTCAGGAACGTCCTCACACCTCGGGAGCATTAGATCACCTCCTTGTGTTTCAAGAGCATCAAAGTATTTGTTCGATGCAAATTTTAGGGATGCCACGTTTTCCTAAGCGTGCATCAAACACGATTTTTTCTCTGTTTTATGAAGATAGAAAGTTTTTCGTTTTACTGCATTAGGAATGCCGTTCCTTGTTGACTGGCGTTAATTTTTTCTATCGGTATTCCTTCCAGACCGAAAATTTGGGGATATATAACAATGATGCTGTATGTCAGTTTATCCGTCCATACGTCCGTCCATCCATCCGTTAGTCCGTCCGTGATAGATTCCTTATCCACTCGGTAACTCGCCACAGACGCCATTGACTAATTTCAGTATTAGTGTGAGAGCGTAAATTATGGCAGGGTCTTACTGGGCAGCGTTGGACGCGTTGATAGTTCAGGGACTTCAAAGATCAAGCCATTATTTCAGATAAGGTTGTCTTTATGTTGTTCTATTATATAGGAGGGGGCAAACTATTTAAAATGTTTCATTATTTCTATATTACGATTCTTACCTGGTTACCTGTTGTGTTGATGACAGATGTAGTTTTTCTTGTTTTAAATGAGAGGTTCGCTGGTTTAGCACCGGCCTGCTTGTGCTAGGACCTGAACTTCTCTTGTGTGTGTGTGTGTGTTATGGTTTGGATTTCTAGTGAACGTGAATGAACCCAATGTTCAGGTAGTTTAGACTCATCTTGTGACTTCTATGACTCTGGTAGTGATAAGTGTATGTATCTGAGGTAATGAAACCACTGAAAGAAGTGGACCAAAAACATATACTAATGTTGGGGGGTCAGCGTTGACTTCACACCTTGGCTGACAACCGATTAATTGCCTAGTTTGTGAGTTTCTGGAGGTGGGGTGAGGGAGGGATGCACCCAGCGAGGTTGCCGGTTAAAAATTTCGAAACCGCCAGTCTGTGTGGTTTATAGGTGACGTGGACTGTACTTCACTACATGGTTATTAGGTATAAGTGTTGATGTTATAATGTATTACTATACTTTAACAACTAAGCTCCATACAAATTTAAAACAGCAAAATCATGATTATATATATTTACTTACCTGAGAGTCCACTGGCAATCAGCACTACAACGTTTCACAGCCCATGACAGGTGTGGTATTCGATACTCCAACTGGTTCATAGGTGCTGACTTCTGAAGCTTCAGTTTCATGCGACGTCGATTGTTTTGTTGTCAGGTAAATATGAAATTATATGTGGGTCAGAGTCTTTGAGATTTACCATGAAAATATAAAAGATGGAAAAATTAACCAGATTGCCAGTGAAAACGTTAAAATGTCAAAGGAACGAGGAAGGTGTACAAATAGCACTGAAATCCCACTGTGGGAGAAAATAAAACACAGTCAAACGAGATCACTGTACACTTCGACCGTAACCTGCGAACATACATTCATACATATATTCATACATACATTCATACATACATATATACATACATACATACATACATACATACATGCATAAAAGGTTGAGAGTGGATGATCACGATAAAAAGATTTAGATAAAAAATTACTTGTTAAATATGGAGAGTGATTATAAAGAATCAGAGCACAGTAGTAGAAGAAAATATAACGATGAATCATTATAAATTGATTAAAATCAATATCAAGTAAAATTTCAATGAAGCGACGTGAGACCAGGCCAGGCAGGATACCGGGACGGACGGCCGACAAAAACACACGGAACTTCACCAGAGAATCGAAGTTACAGAAGTTGGACAGCACTTGGGAGACAGGCCAGGTTCTTGTGTCTTCGCTACGCGTGTCCAGAACATTAAAACTGTCATTGATATGAGCCTGTTGAACAGAGCCTCTTGACTTCAAGTGTAAGGGACAAGAAAATCATCGCCCTTTTATCATCAAATGACGTCTCGAGGTCACGCTTGAATAATATAGTTGAGTGGGTAAAAATAATTAATAACCGTCAGTGTGAGGAAAGGTCTGACTAGGATGAAAAAATATTCAGTGAGTAAATATTTCCTTTTCTTACTAATAAGATACAATTAAAGTGATGTTAGCGTCTTAGGGAACGATATAAAGGTCCTAACGAGAGGTCAGAGTTCATAGCAGGTCAGATCACTGTATGTTTACTGAGTTACTTCTCTCTCTAAGTACACAACAACGGTAACTTCATTAGTAGAGATAAGTTTACGTTCGTTGTCTTATGGCGTCGTATTTACTATCAGTATCAATTAATATTTTTTCTTCGTAAGTGAGTTAAGAACCCTGTCATGCTCAGTCACTAACACGCTAGTTTTCCTGATGTAACACACGTTGTATAAAACCCCTGAATAATATCTGTTCTGTAGTGAATTTTTACAAATCACAATGACAAGAAAAAACAAGTTTTTCAGAAGTGTTGACATGTGTAACTGATGCTTCCACATTGAAGTCTTAGGTGTTGATTGTAAGTAGTTCAAAGAGATTTATTTCAGGTCGTCTCATGTATGGTATGAAAAGACCAAACGTTCATTGTTAATTTAAATTTATTATTAAATGTCTTCTTTTAAAACAAAATTCATCCCTTGGTTTTATTCGCTAAGATCTATTTAAGCTAAAGTTCATCTAGTGCTGGACAAGTGCCGGTGATAACATCCTTCGTACATTTTTGTGCCACTTTGACAATTTCCGAGTCTAGTTCGATTTAACTCGAGAAAACAGATACTTATTTTCAGTAAAAAGGTTTGCATCTGAGCAAAGAAATCTTCGTGATTGGGTGGCTGATGCGCAGCAAGAGAAGACATTTCAAAATAAGGTTCCAAAACACATTACCCGGTCAGTCAATGATTTATTATTGATTAGTCCTTCAGCTGTCTCCAGCACTGGATCATCTTCCTACCTACCATCAGCTACTGGCAAACCTCTTTCACCGGAAATATATTTAGGTACACCGATTGAAAAATTTATTGAATGACGATTTTGTGTATATTGTGATTGGCAGTATCTTGACTTTTTGAACATGATCCACTTTAAGACGAGACAGATGCTCCAGTTCATGACTCTTCAAAGCATGGTGGATATCGTTCATCACACAGTCTGGCTCCTGGTCGAGGAGCTTTTCTTCAAACAGAAATATGAAGGCACCATATACGGCTAGTGGTGAGGGAGACATACCACAAAGGCCGGCCATAACAAGGTGTATCACACCTAACTCCAAGGACAAGTTAACTGACTGGAACAAGATAGAACACAGCCAGAGATATTACGAGGATTAGCCCAACCGGCCACAGGTCACTGACCCACATCAGGGCCTGGGGGGCGAAAATGTAATAATAATAATAATAATAATAATAATAATAATAATAATAATAATAATAATAATAATAACAATAAAGAACCAAAGAGAAATACAAAAATGAAAAAAAAAGGTTAAAGTGAGAAACAATATATGTATGTTGTGTTGTCAATAGTAAGAAAAACAATTAAGACCCTGCAAATTGTGTGTAAATGAGGCAGAAATCAGATCAGCAGCCTGGGACTTGGTTACAATATTCGTGATGCCATATGGCAGCAGGTTCTACCATAGACAACACATTATGCTTCCAATATCTTCCCAGGCGATAGTACCTCCCTGTTTGGTGAAAATGGTTCAGTGGAAGGACAACACGTGGATGAAAGTGAGTAGCAGGAGTAGAAATAGGTGCCTTGGCTTAACACAGCATGTCTGATTGTTATAGGATTGTAGTACAGACTCCCAGCATCATGACCGACGTGCAAGACTTAGGCCTCTTTCACACTGTGCGGTTCCTCGCCGCACCGGAGGGACCACGGTTTTCAACCGCACATTCGTCCGGCTGCCGAGTACAGCGACCCAACTTTGGACTCTTGTCTGCAGTTTGCAGCGTACGGTACGCGGTACCGGACAAGTCCAGTGGGTCGCCGCACATACAATCCGGCGTCGTACCGGCGAATTCGCCGCAACCGCATAGTGAGAAGAGGTACATAAGAACTATCAGTCGACTGCTATGTCCGTCACCGCACCTCATCTAGATGCGGCGAGAAACCTCAGGGCTGTTTAGTATGGAGGGATTTCTATTTCCGCATCTGCGGTGAAGTATGATGTCTTCAAAATATTCCTGCCATTGTAGGTGTGTGGTTAGTAGTTTTTCTATCTGTTTGTCACCTAATAATCTCCAGTAGATGATTAGAGGTGGAATTTTGCTATGCTCAGGTTGGTGTTCGTTTGTGACGAATAGAGTCTAGTGTGTGTTGTGTAGGAATTTCAGTGTTTTATTTTGTACGACTTGTAGTTTCCTGATGTTGGTTGGTGCTGCTACTGGAGTGCGTTGGGTGCGTATGTTAGTTCTTTGTATAAGTGTGCTTTGGATTTTGTTGTTGCACTTCTGAATCTTTGTATGTCTGTGAGTGCCTTTTGAGCTATTGCTGTCTTCATGAAAATGTGGTGTCTCATGGTGAGGGTGTGGTCGAATGTTACTCCTGGTACTTTGTTTGTCTGTATGGGTGTCGGGTTGTTGGTGTATATCTGGTAAAGTTGATGACTTTTTGAGCCAAAGTAGATGATCTGTGATGTGTTGGAGTTTGTTTGTATGCGCCATATGAGTCTCCACTTTATGACCTGTTCGTGTTTCCTATGTGTTTTTTCTTTAAGGTAGTCTAGTGCTTTTCCGTATATGACTAGTTGTGTTACGGAGGAGAAGTCTTACTCTTTATGACTTCTCTCCAGCAGCGAGTGACATCACCTTAATGATCATGTGGATGTAGGAGCAGAATATTAACATTGTCACAGCCAATCAGCGAGGAGGTCGACTTTCGAACACTGTCTCCCTGCCAAGGAGAGTCGTGAACCGAACCACAGTAATGTATATAATCTATTATATAAACTGTATGGGGGAATAAGCACGGACCGGAATGATTCTTACACACTAAAAAACAAAATAACAACTTTTATTGACAATGATACTGAGGATGGAGCCATTTCATTTCTGATATGCTTTATTTTTTAAAATTAAATTTACTAGTCAAGTGTCCTATTACAATTCATTAAAATAACCTGGTGGACACAGTATAATATCATCCCATGATTCATCTTCCATTTACACCCCGAGACTCCCTTAGATGTTGTTTATGTATCTTACAACGTAAATAGTAATCCACACGATGACTACTGCTTCATCTTAATACATTTTAATCGAGTCTCGTAATTACATATTGCTGATTGTGAGTATTTTTACCCTCTCAATTTATTATGTGTGTGTGTGACCCAGAGTAGTCATTTGATGTAAAACTTAAAATTATTTTTAGATTTCCCACATTTGAAACAAGAGAAACTATTCAATAACTTTATTTCAATAAAAATTTTGGTGTTCTGAACACGCCTAGGCTCTTCGTCTGCCATGTCAGGGAGTTCTTTGTTAAGGTGACCTTATTTGTGGGAGGCTGAGGAGAGGAGCCCTTAGGTAGCGTCCAAATTTCAGCCTCTCCCTCTGTGTGTGTATATATATATATATATATATATATATATATATATATATATATATATAGTTATTTTAGATATTTAGATAGAGTAAGTTGTTACTCAGTATAAATTATCATTAAAAACCTTCACAAATTGAAACAAAACAAAACAAAAAGAAAGTATAATATAGAACTTCAATTGTCTTTCTGTATAAATTTAGGGTAAATGAGCTCACAAAAATTATATTTTAACATAAATATTGTTTGAACGAAAAATTTACAGAAGAATTCATACAATAGTAATACATAATATGCATACTATACATATGCTTGTGCAAAAATTTTAACCTTTGCTGTTCATATGATAATTCATACATCAGTATTTATTTTTAATCGCGTATTACATTATACTTGTGTATGTCCGTTATCCGTTTATTAGAATCAACAGTTTTTATCTATAGCACAAAATGCAGGGATTCTTACTTTTAATATTCTTCGCATTTATCGCTTGGTGTATATATATATATATATATATATATATATATATATATATATATATATATATATATATATATATATATATATATATATATATATTTAATTGAACGAAGGTATTAGAAAGGAGATTCACTCAACTAAGACTAACGGTGAATTAAGCCAATAGTTAATCAAATTACTTCCTTCGCTTAATAATCAACGCTAGATTACAGACCCTCCAGTGAACCGGATCATATAGTCGACATTAATCCTCTCAGAAGACGATTTGACGCCACTAAGTCCACCGTAATAACCTGAGATCCTCTGATGATGAGCGTGCAGTACCTCTGTGCGGTAGACTCAAGACACATAAGGTTTTTAAGTCTTCGCTGCCGAGGTAAAGAAAATATTAATAATGGGGTGATTCTCATGACAGGTGTGTTGCGTGTTGTTCTGGAAATACTTTACAATTTCTATTTAAGTTAAGTAAATTAAATTTGACCTGCACTATGGTTATAGTTTACTTTACGACAATTACCTAGATATACATACAATACAAAGAGTAGAATAAGTCAAATATGAAGGAATCATTAGTCTTAGTTTCATAACAATAACTTCTCCCGCTCTGATATTCCTTTCAAAATCACGTTCTTTGACAGCCAACTCAATCATCGACCTTGGCCTTAAGCTGAGCAAAATACGTGTTAATCTCTGACTCACATTTTATTAGAATATACAAAACAACACATGAGATATTTGGTAACATTCACCAAATCAAAGAATAAAAAAAGGGGTATATTAAAACCTGTGTTGAAGATAGTTAAGAAATCCCGGGAGGTGGCCAGGCGAGGAAGGTTTAGTTTTGGTGTAGCCAGATCACAGTTAAGGTCACAGGTTTAGATCAAAGTTCTACTCAGTGTAATTCAATTACTACAAAGTGGATCTCCTTTAATGGGGATTTTCCATTTTTTTCTCCATTTCTAATACATATATATAATTTGTAACTAATGCTTTGTTTAATTTTTTTCTCATGAGTATCGAGGATGTGTGTGTGTGTGTGTGTGTGTGTGTGTGTGTGTGTGTGTGTGTGTGTGTGTGTGTAATATATAATATATATATATAATATAATAATAATAATAATAATAATTAGCGATTTATTGAAGGAGCATGACCGTCAGAAGACTGAAAATATACAGTTATATTATTGGGGAATGGATCACTTGACTGACAAATAATATACAAGTAAGATAAGTGATGCAAATATGATATATAATAACTAGGTGGGGAGTGTCAGCTGTCACGGGACATTCAAACCGAGAGGAAGGGCTTATGGAAACTCGTCGAATAAAAATGACACATATTACACTATTTACATTCACAGAGCAAGTTTTCATGTCCAAACATCTCCAACTATTTCACGCACAACTCGGCGGCTCTCTTGTCCCCACGTCGGTGTGTGTACTGTATACCAGGCCTGGAGTTCCTGGTTCTCGGTGCTGTCCGGTGCAGTCGGTGGCTCACACTGCTCTGCCATGACCATCACCACCACCACACAAATATGGCTCGGTTGCCAACTAATCCTAATACAATACATTGAAAGTTTTACACCTTATACCCTATAAAACAGAATATGGCTCCTACATAATGATTTAACAACCATCCTCATTGACATTGGTCGTTCTCGGGGTATCACTAAATTAGCCAATCATAGACAGTGGTGTGGGCCGACATGTGACAGAGAGAAGGTCATACTACAGGGCATTTCAACCTAGTAACAGTGCAAAAGGGTAGGATTGGCTGGGAGTGAACACAGTGGTTGATTACGAGTTGTTGATAATTTTTACAGTGGTGTGTGTGTGTGTGTGTACTGTGCTCATGAAATAAACGTTCTACAGTTTCTTACCTTGAGTCTCTTCAGACTTGCCAACTTCTTCTCTTCATCTGGAAGTTGGTCTTCATATTGATCGGTTGATTGATTACAGGATCCACCCAAGGATCTCCTTGATTCATAATTAATTTCTTCTTCTTGCAACATGGCTCAGCCACTCTCTTTAGTGTGTCTTAATTTAGCTTCAAATCTCAATGCAAAATAATTTCCAGTTCAGTATACTGTATATAGAGAAATGCATCGAATTGGTATCCAGAGAATAAACTGGAAAAGGAAATAACAGTGTAAGTGACATATACTTCAGATCATAATTATCAACAATACACTAAAGATGTATTTAATGCATTGGAGGATTTATGAAATAGATTCTGCAATTACCACTCAGTTAGATGAAGAGAAACAACGTATGAGGTGCTGCATATACTGGCGCTTCAGGGGTTGTTGTGCTGATTTTGCAATCTGCAATTATCGCCATATATGACAGGATAATGCAGCTGTTACTGATTAATATTAATGACACGTCGGGAGCATTAATATGTAATAATACAGTCTAGGCCAGATCACCTTTACTTGTGTTTACTCTCAAGGGCAAGTTCTTTGGTCGCTTGCCTCTCCTGTCCTCGCTGGTCTTTCCTTCATTACTATTTTTGTCTTTGTTTCTTAGGCATTTCTTTTAAGTCTTTCGTTTTTGCTCACTTCTCCCCCCTCCTCCCCCTCGCTCTTTCACAACAAATCATTTTCTACGTTTTCTCTTCTCATTATCTCCCCCTTTCTTCATTGTCCACACTCTCCCCTTCCCCAGGCTCGCCTCCTCTATCTCCTAGTTCCCCTCCTCTTCCTTCTCTCTAAAAATTCTCCTTTTATTTGTCCTCTCTCTCATTCTTAAGTTCTCCTCACATTCCTCTCTCCCCTCAAGCTCGCCTTCACTTTCCCCAAGCTTTCCGCTTCTTTATTCTTTCCTCTCTCTTCTCTCTCGCTCTCCAAGCTTTATTCCCCTTCCTACTCTGAAGGATTTCCTCCCCTCTCCCTATGCTCTGCCTATGCTCTTCCCATCTTCGTCCTTTCTCCCCAAGTTCTACTCCACTCCCTATTTTCTCCTTCAGGATTTCCTCCCCTCTCCCTCCTCTCCCGAAGCTCTTCTTTTCTGTCTCCAAGATTTCCTCCTCTCCTTTCTCTCACCTCAAGCTCTCCTCCGTTTTCTCCCCCAAAGTTCTCTCACCCCTGTCTCCCCAGGCTCTTCCACCTCTCCCTACTCTCTTATTCAAAATATCTCCATCTTTCCTCACTCTTACCGCAGGCTCTACTCCCCTCTCCCCAAGCTCTCCTCCTCTCCCTCGTATCTCCCCTTGGCTGTCGCCCCATCAGCCCCGCCACTAATACATGAGGAATGATGGATGTCGCTGCCCGTGACATTTGTACTGATCCCTTGATCGGCCTGGGGCGCCCCTACTACCTGTCAGGGGACCATCTGTGTGGTTACCCTCACCTGATGTCGGAGGAGCGCAGTAGCGTTGCCACACTTACCTGCTGCTAGGGGGACCAGATGCGTGGCCACATTCACACAATTACAGAAGCTGTGTACCACCCACAACTGGGGAACACGCACTTCACCTGTTCAAAACTGCTGGCCATATTCACCATGAATTGGAGCTGGGGCATTTATGTGGACCTACCACAAACGCATTTGTGTGACCACACCCACCTGTTGCTAGGGATCAACCGTCTGACCACTTTCACATGCCTGGTCATTATTCATTAGTGTAATACTTGTCATAAGATTGTAACATTTAATACTTTAACATATATATATATATATATATATATATATATATATATATATATATATATATATATATATATATATATATATATATATGTGATATCCAGAAATTTCAGAGTAATTTCAAATGCCCCGCCATGAGTGATACTGAGCGTTCAAGGTCATCTGAGGGGAGGGAGCGCTGCCTGCTCGTAGCGAGAGATTGCGGAACTAGGCCTATATGATATTAAATATGATTTACCGAATTAATAATGATGCGATTCATGAAGTTAAGGGACTATTATTGAATTTGAAATTATTATAGATCGTTTAGCAGTCTGAATAATGTTACGGGTGTCCCAAGGAGTTATTAGTTAGGCGGAAAATATATCACGTAGGCCCAAGCTAGCGCCTTGGGGAGACGCGATGCTGGCTAGGCCAGTTCCGGAGAGCATTCACACAGACAAGACGTTCCGCGCGTCCATCAGAAATAGTCACGTGGCCTAGTCACCTGTGCTGCGCTATTGCAGTATAACAAGTAAGTCTCATTCGATCTCAGACAGGGTTAGATAGGGCAGTGATAAAGTAAACTAGAGCTAACAGTGAGTTCATTTCAGGGTTTCCGTCAGAACCCACTTGACTGGAGTTGACCGGAGTTGACTGCGAGAGATTGACTGCCGTTGATGATTGAGGGTGGCGATTGTCGCCATTGGACCGATCAGTGTAGGCCTGTCACTGTTTAGCGGGGTAGCAAAGGATCTCTTGAGTGAACGAGTGCTCCCGACAACTAACACGACACGGGACCAGCATCAGCAGTGGGTGATCAGTTCTTACCACTCCGGTGCACAACCCCACATGTCCCGAGCAGCTAGTGAAACCCTCTTGCTAACGGGAAGCTAAAGTTTCTCTCAACTGCGCAAGGTCTGATTGGCTCACTCTCTTCCTGCCCATGGACGCACTGGGAGTACACTGAGGCTATCTGAGTATATTAATGGTCACACACTGAGACCGTGAGTCTAGGACTCTAGGAGATACCTAGAGGAACATTTTATCTTCCTTATCACGGGTGTAGTTAACACCATTCCTCAGACTGATATTATCTTGACGTGTGTAGTTTAATATTTCTTAAATAATTTTGATAGTAGTGTTTTTTTGAATGTTTGTGCCATTAAGTGGAACCAGAGTGATACTGTGATTTGATTCTTTTAATGCCTCTAATTCTTCATAATTCTGATCTCAGGTATAACCTTGTTCCCCAGAGCAGTGGTTAGGTTAGGTTAGGAAGTGTACACCTGTTGGGGTGCTATAATTTTGTTGAGTGATATTATTTTGCTGAAAGCCCTTAGGGCCTATTCATTGTAGAGTATTTAATTTCTTATCTTTTATTACCATTCCTCAGTGACTGATATTATTTTGTTGAAGACCCTTAAGGCCTATTCATTGTGGAGTATTTAATTTCTTATTTTTTAGTACCATTTCCTAAGTGACTGATATTATTTTGTGAAAGCCCTTAAGGCCTGTTCATATGTGCAATTAACATTTCTTAATACTTTAAATTTATTGTTGCCTGTGTTTCTAATAATTTCTATGTCATGTATAACTTTTATTCCCCAGAGTAGTGGTTAAAGTTTAAGTTAAGAGGTGCGCATATTGGTGTACCATTATTTGATTGTGTTTGTAGTGTTGGAGGGAATATAAGTGTCTAAATTTTACAGTGTGTCTCATTCATCCCAGTCACAGACGCTATCCTTCCACGGGTCACGGACAGTTCATTTTGTGTAGTAGATTTAAGTGTTCTTGTGCTGGTTCGGGATTTTTCTCAAAGGGGCGCTTCCACTGCCTTTACCATCTATTAAATTTTAATAAACCCCAAGTCAAGTGAGAAATTAAAGTCCAGCAAATTCCGACCGGTTACAAATGGTAGCAGAGCGTAGTTTTTAATGTCGTGACTGATAGTACTGTGGTTGGGATAATGAACGCCATCATGTGTTGGTTAGCAATGGTAGGGATTGAACTCGCACTGATGCTCATCCTTGTGCCCGGACTGAGTTGGTTAGGCTTGACAATAGAGATGTGTATGAGGAGGAAGAGAGACGGCCGCGGGACCTTGGTACAGCTGAGAGAGGAGTTCGGAGACCTAAAGAGGGATTATCAAGCACAGGTAAACAGGTTCAAGTGGGAGTCTCAGGCACACATTCAACGGTTCAGGGAGGAAACAAGGGGTGAATGTCAGGCACACGTCCAGCAGTCAAGGAAGTGTGAGGTCCAAGTGGGAAATATAGGGGTACGTAAGTAGTTCAGAGAGGTTGATCGAGCCCTCCAGCTGAGAGACAAGACGAAGCCGACCGATTGCAGTTTAGGGTGCATGGTAATGAGAAAAGGCAGGTTGTAGGGGGTGAGTTGGAGGAGTTGTGAGTAGGGCAGAGGGGATTGGAGAGATGGTTAGGTCAGAGATGTGCGTTGAGTAGTGGTTGCTGTCATGAGCGGGATTGAGTTGCTGTCATGAGCGGGATTGAGTTGCTGTCATGAGCGGGATTGAGAGTACGGTTGTAATGTCCAGGGCCTCACTAAGATGGACTGGTACATTGTCAGAGGGTTGGTCTGCCGGCATGAGGTTCGGAGACGTGGACTGAGTATTTTTTTTGACACTGGTTCCTCTTAGTTCAAGGGCCAGGCAAAAGGAGAGCATGCTTGTTTTGGACTGTGTATTTTTTGACACTGGTTCCTCTTAGTTCAAGGGCCAGGCAAAAGGAGAGCATGCTTGTTTTGGACTGTGTATTTTTTTGACACTGGTTCCTCTTTGTTCAAGGGCCAGGCCAAAGGAGAGCATGTTTGTTTTGGGCTGGTATTAATTTTGACATTGGTTCTCTAGTTAAGGGCCAGGCAAAAGGGGAGCGTGATGTTCTGGTTGGATTGAGTTGGGCTAGGAAGAAATGGAGTTGCTAGCTGCGAGTGGAATAGTACAGAGTTGAAGGTGGGTTCTAAGTTGTTCTCTCAGCACATGAGGGCAGTGCTGTCTTTTTTTAGGGGGTCGAGTGTTAGCGGGAGAGAAAAGGAGAGAAGAGAAGACGGGAATGCTGCATTTAGCAAAAGGGGTGAGGTGCAGTCCTTAGAACAAAATTTTAGGGGGGTCGTATGCATGTTTTCTCAGCACATGAGGACAGTGCTGTCTTTTTTTAGGGGGGTCGATTGTGATATCCAGAAATTTCAGAGTAATTTCCGTCACATATAGGTGATCACATAGAGCGTTCAGAATCATCGGGAGGAGCGCTGCCTGCTCATGGGGAGCCTAGGACTAGGCCTATGATGTGGACTCTCAGTTTATGGGATTAAGGGACTATTATTGAATTTGAAATTATTATAGATCATTTAGCAGTCTGAATAATGTTACGGGTGTCCCAAGGAGTTATTAGTTAGGCGGTAAATATATCACGTAGGCCCAAGCTAGCGCCTGGGGGAGACGAGACGCTGGCTAGGGCAGTCCCGGAGAGCATTCACACAGACAAGACGTTCCGCGCGTCCATCAGAAATAGTCACGTGGCCTAGTCACCTGTGCTGCGCTATTGCAGTATAACAAGTAAGTCTCATTCGATCTCAGACAGGGTTAGATAGGGCAGTGATAAAGTAAACTAGAGCTAACAGTGAGTTCATTTCAGGGTTTCCGTCAGAACCCACTTGACTGGAGTTGACCGGAGTTGACTGCGAGAGATTGACTGCCGTTGATGATTGAGGGTGGCGATTGTCGCCATTGGACCGATCAGTGTAGGCCTGTCACTGTTTAGCGGGGTAGCAAAGGATCTCTTGAGTGAACGAGTGCTCCCGACAACTAACACGACACGGGACCAGCATCAGCAGTGGGTGATCAGTTCTTACCACTCCGGTGCACAACCCCACATGTCCCGAGCAGCTAGTGAAACCCTCTTGCTAACGGGAAGCTAAAGTTTCTCTCAACTGCGCAAGGTCTGATTGGCTCACTCTCTTCCTGCCCATGGACGCACTGGGAGTACACTGAGGCTATCTGAGTATATTAATGGTCACACACTGAGACCGTGAGTCTAGGACTCTAGGAGATACCTAGAGGAACATTTTATCTTCCTTATCACGGGTGTAGTTAACACCATTCCTCAGACTGATATTATCTTGACGTGTGTAGTTTAATATTTCTTAAATAATTTTGATAGTAGTGTTTTTTTGAATGTTTGTGCCATTAAGTGGAACCAGAGTGATACTGTGATTTGATTCTTTTAATGCCTCTAATTCTTCATAATTCTGATCTCAGGTATAACCTTGTTCCCCAGAGCAGTGGTTAGGTTAGGTTAGGAAGTGTACACCTGTTGGGGTGCTATAATTTTGTTGAGTGATATTATTTTGCTGAAAGCCCTTAGGGCCTATTCATTGTAGAGTATTTAATTTCTTATCTTTTATTACCATTCCTCAGTGACTGATATTATTTTGTTGAAGACCCTTAAGGCCTATTCATTGTGGAGTATTTAATTTCTTATTTTTTAGTACCATTTCCTAAGTGACTGATATTATTTTGTGAAAGCCCTTAAGGCCTGTTCATATGTGCAATTAACATTTCTTAATACTTTAAATTTATTGTTGCCTGTGTTTCTAATAATTTCTATGTCATGTATAACTTTTATTCCCCAGAGTAGTGTTTAAAGTTTAAGTTAAGAGGTGCGCATATTGGTGTACCATTATTTGATTGTGTTTGTAGTGTTGGAGGGAATATAAGTGTCTAAATTTTACAGTGTGTCTCATTCATCCCAGTCACAGACGCTATCCTTCCACGGGTCACGGACAGTTCATTTTGTGTAGTAGATTTAAGTGTTCTTGTGCTGGTTCGGGATTTTTCTCAAAGGGGCGCTTCCACTGCCTTTACCATCTATTAAATTTTAATAAACCCCAAGTCAAGTGAGAAATTAAAGTCCAGCAAATTCCGACCGGTTACATATATATATATATATATATCGATTATGTTAGGCTTATCTATATTGGTCCATAACCCGCCTGCTTGTGACTCCTTGTGAAGCTGGAAATTTTTACTATAGACAGCCGGAGAGAAACTCCTTATCGCCAGACAGATACTCGCCATCACTGGTGTTGTGACATGATTCTGATTTTACGAGACATAAATGTTATCAATGGATGACTAGGTTTGTTGGTGTACTTATAGATAAAGAATCATGAGAATGTTGGTACGATGGTAAGAACGTAAATTTTTCAATTTCTTAATTCAATTTAATTAACGGCCTGTCAGCCGTTTGGCTGTGTGTTTTGTTCATGGTGATTCATTTGTCTTGGTCAACATAAACACTTGAAAAATACATTTGCAAGTTAAACACACACACACACACACACACACAAACATACTACTACTTTGCTGTCATTCGGCATCGAGTATAACAATCATCCAGCTATGATACAATGATATGAGCTATTAAGGATGTCACCTAGGTTGGTGAGTTCTGAGGTGACTAAAGAGACCGATACGGGACTGGCAGGGTAAATCACAGATGTTGCACACGAGGGGGGGCTACATCTAGTATGGGAGGGGCGGCGGCAGCGTCTTCCCGGCATTAGCGCTTGTCTGCCTGATTATGCATTCGGACTAACTCGAAAGTATTGACACCTTCTTGTTTGGTGCTCCTCCAAACGTTACGGTGTGGAGTAATCGAATCCTAGGTGAGAGGGTCGATTTTGCTCTTTTTCGGGTATGTCTTAAGAATATCCTTATCCTTTTCAGTTGCCCGCCAGCAATACGTTTACTATTCGTTAGGTAACTGCAAACTAGCTGCTTTGGCAGTCTGCTGTCGCCCATGCGGATCACATGGCCATTCCAGCATAGTTGCTCATGGATAATGGTAGCCTCGATGCTTCTACAGATGATGTCAGCATGAATACTCGCATTTGTTCTCTTGTCTTCTAAGCAAACTCGGAAGATGGAACGTAGACTACATTGGTGAAAGTTTTCAAGTGCCTTGAGGGACCTCCTGTATGTGACCCATGTCTCGCTGCCATATAGCAGGGTGGGGAAGACCACTGCTTAAAATACATGCAACTTTGTAGATAATTTGAGCTCCCTACAGATGAAGACACGAGTATGGAGTTTGCCAAAGGTTTGAGATGCTCATCTGATCCGATGTTGAATCTCTTCATCTATGTTCGCAGTGGTGGACATTTTGGAGCCGAGATACTGAAGGTGGGTAACATTAGATAGGGTAGTACCATTAAGCTGGATTGATGGTGGAGATGTGGCTTAACCAGGGGCAGGCTGAAAGAGAATCTGAGTCTTACGTACATTCACGTCAAGGCTGAAGTGTGCATACGCATCTACGTAGGTTTTCAGGATTTCCTGTAGGTCACTTTCAGTGCGAGCGAAAAGAGTGAGGTCGTTTATATACTGAAGTTTTAGAAATGGAAGCTGCCAACACCTTCGTTCCTGACTCGAGTCGTCTTATGTTGAGAAGATTCTTCATCCGGTAATCCATATCCACCCCGCCGGCTAAATTGGCACTAGCACAAGTAAGGACGGCAGCCAAAAAAAATGCAAAAGAGACTTGGCACCAGTATGCATCATTATTTTACCCCCGTTTGGATGGGGAAGAAGTCGGACTGGGTGCCATTGTGCAGGACACTGCCGATCAGGCTATTGTGGAGTTACTTCACAATGGCGATGAATTTTGGTGGGTAGCCTAAATGGCTGAGGGTCCCCCCTGTTGACCGAGTAGAAGGCCATGGCTAGGTAGATGAACCATTTACAGGTCACGGCGCTTTTCTCTGCACTTTTCCTGTATCTGGCGGGCAACAAAGATCATGTCAGTGGTACCACGTAATGGTCTAAGGCCACACTGAAATTCTGGGCGGGGGTTTTCTGCTTCAGGAAGAAGTCTGTTTAGGTGGACTCGGGCGATAATATTGCCAGCTACAGACATCAGTGACATCCCGCGGTAGTTGCCACAGTCTGACTGGTCTCCCTTGTTCTTATAAATATTGACGATGGAGGTGATTTCTTCCCTTTCCCTTATATTCTACAGGAGAGAGTGGAGACGGCTAGTAAGCAGAGCCCCTCCTGCTTTATGTGCCTCGGCTGGGATTCCGTCAGGCCCTATGCTTTGATAGTTTTCATCTGTTTCATGGCAGTAGCTACCTCAACCAAGGATGGAGAATAGCTGAGATGAGTCATCTCTGGATGTTGAGGGACCTGCTGGGTAGTAAGGACACCCACATCGGTATTTCGGTTGAGTAGTGAATGTTAGTGCTCTTTCCAGTGCTGAAAGGAGGCCTTCTTCATCCTTAATCAGGGAGTTACCATTGGATGAGCGGAGGGGGTGGGGGGGGGGGGAGGCTGTGCCTTGAGTGATTGGCCCATGAAATGTTTTAGTGAAATTGAGAAATCAACACATTTTGTGTTGAACTCCAAGTTTTGCATTTCACGTGCATTATTTTTAAACCAGTCGATCTTTAGATTGTGAAGTTCCCACAGGGCCGCCACTTTCTTCTTGCGGAAAGTGTCAGCTTTGGTCCGAGACTGAGGGTTGTTCTGCCAGTCAGTTAAGGCAGCACGTTTATCATCGACGAGTAAACTGATTTCCGGGGTAATTTTTATCAAACCAGTCCTGGTGTAGTCTTTTGATCTGGCCGAGGATCTCTCTGCAGGTTTTTGTTATGACAGTGTTGAGTATACCCCATTCAGCACTGGGATTTCGGTTGTTTATTGTCGGGTTGTTTTTCAGCGTATGTTCGAGTTTCTCTCTGAAAGCATGTGCTACCGCTGGACCCTCCAGACGCTTAGTGTTAAAACCTCTTCAGGAGGCTTGTTGCCTTCGCCGTTTTGGGGCGACGTAAAACGAGATCTTGGTTCTGACGAGCCGATGATCAGTGTTGCAGTGGTCTGAGCCACGCATTGTTCGGGTGAAGAGGACATCTAGGCAATCTATTTCTCTGACAATGATGTAGGCAATGAGATGCTAGTGTTTGGATCATGAGTGTTGTCACGAACCCTTAAACTTGTTGGCCTGCCTAAAGAAGGTATTGGTAACAGTGAAGTTGTGTGCAGCACACTTGCTGAGGAGGAGTAGGCCGTTGGGATTACACTTGCCTAGTCCATTTCTCCCTATGGTTCCCTGTCAAATATCAGCATCTCTCCCAACTCTGGTATTGAAGTCACCAAGGAGCACAACCCTATCTTCTCTGGGGAAAGAGGTTAGCACTCTATCGAGGTCGGCATAAAAGGCCTCTTTGATGTCATCCTCTGCATCCAGTTTTAGGGCGTATGCACTGATGAAAGAGGCATGACGTGAGTGATTCAGTGGTGAGTTTGAGCTTCATGAGGCACTCGTTGATCCCAACAGCCATTTCAGTTAGCTTGTGTAGGATGCATTGGCAAATGGCAAAGCCAACTCCATAAATGTGGTTTCTCTCTGCAGTAGGGTCCTGACATTCCATGCAGCGACCATAAGAGGTTGTACAGTTTGTTTTTGTTGTGATCTGTAATTATAATTGTGTTTTCGACCACATAAGGATGACCTTATTGGGTGTGGTTGCCAAGTCAGGTTGGTTTTTTAGGCAGGTTATGTTTAGGGCACGTTTTTTAGCCCCCTCCCAATGTGGGGTGAGGAGAGTGGCTCCTCGAAAGGGCTGCTCAGTTGCACAGACTAAACAGGATTGCGCTGCTGCCTATATCCCAGTGCACAAACGACCGTCATATCTTTGCCGCCCATTTGCAGAGTTGTGACTAGAGACTCCCGGCAGTCATCTCTGCCTGTCCCCGTCGCCACTCATCCGTCGCCATAGGACTTTTGGGGTATAAGGTTTTGATGATGTTGAGGAGTATGATAAGCTGGATGATGGCTGAACGTGAGTTGATTTATGTGGTGAGGCAGGAGCGTTGGCTGCAACCACACATCTTGGCTCTCCCTTTCCTGATCCAGTGGTGCAAGTTTTGCAATGAATTGGGAGAAGGAGAGTTGCAATGAACTGCCAATAGCCTAGTTTGTCAGGTTTCGCCTTGGAAGCCTGTCCATAATGCATTGCCTTCGTTTACTGGTGTAGTCATCGGGTTCCCATGCTGGTCACCTCTACCACCTATGCCGCCGTTGGGGTCTTGTTGGAGCTCTGTAGGTATGTCTGCCTGATACGGGGCTCTACCACAGATTTTTCGTTCGGGGTTTACTCCCGTAGCCTTATACCTCCCAATGTTAATCTGCAAGGCAGCGGGGCAGTGGTTGGTAGGCGCCAGGACGTGTCCACGTGCCAGTGGGCCTGTGCGGCATCACTCTGGGGCCCACTGCTACTCCGAGAGCCCCTGCTGGCCCAGGTCCACGCGGCACCCAGTTACCGTGTGTTACCACGAAAAGGCACGACAGGAGTCTTGATGGCAAAGAGGCTGTGTACTGGCAGGGGAAGACTTATAGAAGTTGCTTCCCTGTTCGCCACGAGGGCTAGCCAGCGGCGGTAGTTTAAAGCGAGGGGAAGCAAACAGTGCTAGCACCTTAACACTAAGATAATGCTGTCACACTAGACGCATTACACCGCCCTGTGTATGCACCACACACACACACACACACACACACATTTCCTTCCATCCACTTGAAGCTTCATTTATGGAAGCAGTTCGCGACATACATCTTTTATAAAAATACAGAACTGAACGCTACAAGAGGACAGTTACACTCAGCTTTACAAAATATTCAACAGATATCTTAAACATCTGATTTCGTTGATCTTTACCATGATATCATGACTATATAGTACCTTTGTGTGTTATTCTATCAAATTCTCTCACTCTGAGTTCCTTTTACTATAGAATCTTGTTCTTCCGTGTTTGGCCATGTCTTTATACGGAGCCCACGCCGTGATTATGGTCTTAAGGTAATGTTATTATGCCCTTGTACCGTTAATTCGCTCATTTCGTTTGTATCTTTTGTTTACATTATAAAATTGCACGTGATTATGGATTTTATGATACGATCTTGTGTCCATTAGTATATTCACACAATATATGTGGGTTTGTGTCGTAGTAGGTACAGCGATTGCCTCGCGAGCTAGTGGTCAAGGGTTTCTACTTATTCTACACTAAACTTTGAGCACTTCGCATTAAATAAGTCCACTGCCAAGGTGGTGAAGCAACCCACTACCTGCTGAATGCTAAGTATCAGTACAGCAGATGTCTTGTTTGAATAAAAATATAGCCGAAATATATATGAATCTACTGTTCTTATGCTTATCAAGTTTAATATACAAACAAAATTCTTTGAATCTCTCAATGATAAATTTACACAAACAATCTAATTTTGTGTATAAATGTATCAACTTTGAACAGTGGTAACATGAATAAAAAAATCCGATTTCATCAGAACCTAAATCTTCATCAGATTAACAAAATAAGAATAAACGGAATAATTAAATCTTTGTGACCTGTCATGATACGTATGGTAACTGGTGCCAGATAATTTTACTAATGTACTCAGGTGTTCGTCGGTAATTAGGCTACATGAAACATACATCAACAATAAAGCGGGGCATATTTAACAGGTAATCAGGTAAATGATCATTACCATATGTAGAAGGTAATATGATAAAGTAATGGATTAATCCAATGTACTAATGTATTGTAATTACTTTAATGATTTAATAAATTAAATTGCGCTGTGACCCTGAATGTAATGCTAATTATCCAGATACACGTTCAGACAGTTTATTTATTAAAAGTAGGAAGATAGTGAACAGGTATTGTAGTTATTCTCACGTGATGGCAGTATCACAGGAGCGCTGTCTGAACTGGTTACACGTTTATTCAGATATATCAATACCGCACAGGTGTGAATTACAGGTAACAGTACAGTAATTGTCAATGGGGTATTAACCTTCACACTGATACCGTCTTTCCAGCTGTATTTACCTGTTGTTAGAGTTACCGTACACTTTTATCGGCTCTAAATAAGACTGTCGAATATAGTTATAAATTTATCTTTAGTTTGTTGTAAAATATGAGCAGCGTCCTTTCCTTTTTTGCATTGAATTAAAAAGAGATAATCTTGATAAATTCACTCGTAAATATAAACAATCATGACCTTTGTACCCGGTAATGTAGTCTCACAAAGTCACACAAGGAAAAAAGCGAGTGTGTGTATTTATGATTCAACAGGCACTGAAGAAAGCTCAGACGTTCAGCTTAATAAATAATCATCCATTGCTTTAATATCTCCGGAATATCCAGTCTTCTGAACTGTGGTTTTTTCTTAGAATATTAAAATTCACGAATACAACAACCAGCCAAGACACGAGTTTCAGACGAGTTCTCACGATGATTTACGAAACCTCAAGTGACAATAAGCGCTTCTACTGTCTCATATTTAAAAACAGAGACTCTGGCCTCGACTTCCTTGTCATTTAAAACGATGCCATATACTGTGGCCGAGGGTCTCTCTGCAGCATTTTGTCATGACAGTGTCGAGAATACCCCATTTGGCACTGGGATTTGGGTTGTTTGCTGTCGGGTTGCTTATCAGCCCGTGTTTTAGCTGTTCTCTGAAAGCATGTGCTACCACTGAATCCTCCAGACACCTTGTGTTAATACCTCTTTTGGAGGCTTGTTGCCTTCGCCACTTTGGGGCGACGTGTAGTGATAGTTTGGCTCTTACGAGCATATGAACGGTGTCGCAGTGGTCTGAGTCACGCATGGCTCAGGTGATGACGCCATTTCGGCGATCTGTTTCTCTGACAATGATGTAGTCAATGAGATGCCTGTGTTTGGATCGCGGGTGTTGCCATGAACCCTTGAACTCGTCGGCCTGCCTAAACAAGGTATTGGTGATAGTGAGGTTGTGTGCAGCACACTTGCTAAGGAGGAGTAGGCCGTAGGGATTACACTTGCCTAGTCCATTTCTCCCTATGATTCCCTGCCAAATGTAACATTTACAAAACCTCAGGTGACAATAAGCGCTTCTACTGTTTCATAATTAAAAACAGAGACTCTGACCTCTACTTCCTTATCATTTAAAACGACGTCATGTACTGTATATCTAATAATTCTACTTCCAACGAGCACCCATAACTTAGTCTGACATGTTAAAAGAAAACTACCTTTTAACTACAAGATAGAGAAAGAAACAAACGTATTTATGTAATTGACCTACAGAAATTTCGACGGAAACAAGACGAGAGAAGAGAGATGGAACACTATGTAAACAAAATGGGATATAATGAACCAGACCCAACAACTGCAGACTCAGTTCAGATCAGTCAACGAGAGACTACTGGACAAAAAATTGAGGGCGGTAAAAATATAACCCCTCAAAAATAATCCGAGTAGAATGTACTGAAATGAAGTGAAATCCAAGTGAAACACTTTCTGAGCCTCGCTTCACAGGGTAAAAACTGGACCTGTCAGTCGTGCGACAAGTGACGCCTCCCCCCCCCCCTTCCACCCTTTACAAAAAGTGTGGCATACTGTAAATATTATGTTACGTGGTCAGCTGCACTCACGTAACAACCATTGGTAGTTTTTACTTTTGATTCCTTACTCAGGGACTAAAGAATGACTTATCATTTTGTGGTTAATACTTTTCACAGGATAACATGGCCCTTAATTACACGTAGTAACTTATGATGATCAAATATTTGTTTTAATTTATAGAACTTTCATTTATTGTTATTTATATAAAATTCTATACATTTTAATGCATGCGAAGTTAAAAGTGGCATCCATGAGTAGTCTTATCGGTGGAAATCTATAATGTGAAGCGCGACATGATGGTTCCCTCAGTAGATGTTTAACCTTTCTTAGCTGAGAGACAGTTTAGTGAATCTTGGGATGTGCTGGAGGCCAGAGGTGGTGCAGCTGGATGATCAGTGCTTCTTTTAATGGTCTAATATAAGGCACTGTACGAGGAGAGTGAATATCTAAAAATAATTCTTTAAGCAGTCTACCTCCATGTGGCCAGTATTTTCACACACACACACACACACACACGCACACACGACACACTCACACACACACACACACTCACACACACACACACACACACACACACACACACACACACACACACACACACACACACTCACGGAATTTTGACCCAGTAGCTCTAAAATTAATTGATTTTTTCTACCCTCAAGCATTATACCACTGAATGCTCGTGATCCCAACAACTATGTATGGAAGATATAGTTATCTTACAGGAACGACCCCTCGTCTATGGACAGACAAAAGATTAACAGGTTGAGTCTAATTTCCACTGTAATTCGTTTTGCGATGGTAATAAGTAACTGGAGTGAAAAATAACTGAATTAAAAAAGTCGTAACAGAGACTAAAAACGGTATCTCATTAGTGTTCAGCTCAGGCATAGTACACACACACACACACACACACTACTACTACTACTACTAATACTTGGCTGTCACTCGGAATCGAGTATGACAATCATCCAGCTATGATACAATTATATGAGTCATTAAGGATGTTACCTTCGTTGGTTAGCTCTGAGGTGACTAGAGAGGCCGATACAGGAACGGCAGGGTCGTCCAGAGATGTTGCAGGTGTGAAGGGCTAGATCTAGTGAGGAGGGCGGCGGTAGCGTCTTTCCGGCGCTAGCACTTGTCTGACTTGATATGCAGTCCAGCTAACTCGAAAGTATTGACACCTTCTCGTGTGGTGCTCCTCCAAGCATTACGGTTTGGAGTGATCGTTCCCCAGTTGAGGGGATCGACTTGGCAATTTTTTCAGGTTTGTCCTAAGAAGACCATCCTTATACCTTTTAATTGTCCGCCGGCGTTATGTTTGCTATTCGTTAGGTGACTGTTCAGTAGCTGCTTTGGCAGTCTGCTGTCAACCATGCGGGTAACATGGCCAGTCCAACGTAGTTGTTCATGAATAATGGTAGCCTTGATGCCCCTTCAGTTGGTGTCAGCGAGAATAATGGCATTCGGTCTCTTGTCTTCCCAGCGAACAATGAGGAGGAA
>NW_024739987.1:0-12937 GCF_018991925.1 Homarus americanus | reverse complement strand
GGAGGTGGGTGGGGTGTGTTTGGTCTGTTTAGTATGGAAGGATTCCTGTTTCTGAATCTGCGTGGGAGTATGATGTTGTCGAAGTATTCCTGCGATTGAGGGTAAGAAGTGAGGAGTGATTCTATTTGCTTGTCTCCTAGTTGTCTCCAGTAAATGTTGAGTGGAGGGAGGGAGCTGAGTTCATGTAGATGTCTATTTGGGGTAAGGGATGACCAGTGTGTGTTATGGATGAATCTTAGTGCTTTGTTTTGTATGACTTGAAGTTTCTTGGCGATTGGTGGTGCTGCTAGCTGGAGTGTGTTAGGTGCAGAAGTCAATAGTGGGCGTATGAGGGCTTTGAATAGGTGTGTTTTGGTTTTGATTGATGCGGTTCTGAATCTGTGTATATTTCCGAGTGCTTTGTTTGCGATCGCTGACTTCATCTTGGCGTGGTGTGTCATGGTGAGGGTGTCGTTAAATGTGACTCCTAGGATTGTATTTGTTCGTTTGACAGTTATGGGTGTAGGGTTGTAGATGTAAGGGTTTAGGTCAATGTGACGTGGTTGGCGTCTTTTGGTGCCGAAGTAGGTGATTTGTGCTTTGTTAAGGTTAGTTTGTATTCGCCATAGGAGTTCCCATTGTGTAACTTATTCTTGCTCCCTGTGTTCTTTGTCTGTTAGGTGGTCAAGATTTGTGAAGTGTCTGATTAGTTGGGTTACATCGTCGGCGTACTGTATTGTCAGAGAGTCGATGTGTAAGGGGTCGATTAAGTCATTTGTGTAGAGAATGTATAGAGTTGGGGACAGGACTGACCCTTGTGGAATCCTGCTTGCAGTGTGACGTAGTCAGAGTGAGCAGGTGTGAATTTTATCCTCATTTTTTTTTGTCTGTTAGGAAGTTGCATAGTAACTGCTGTGATTTTTGAGGGAGGTTAAAATTGGTGCATATCTTATACTTTAGTCCGTCGTGCCAAACTGTGTCGAAGGCTTTTTGTACGTCATTTGTAATGAGTGCTGTCTTGTATGATCCTTTGTTCATGTGAAGGTAGTTTGTCATTATGTTGAGTGCGTCTTGAGTTGAATGGTGTGCCCTGAATCCGAACTGCTTGTGGGACAGTAGTTGTTCATCTTCAAGGTGGTATCTGAGGCGAGGGTTGTATAGTCTTTCAAAAGTTTTGCCTAAGACTACTAGTATGCTGATCGGTCTGTAGTTTTGAGGAGCTTGCAGCCAGCTACGCCGAGAGACTAGGTCTATGCAGAGGACGTAGGGGTACGATCGCCGACCTAGTCTCGACCATCAACCTCCAGTTCAGGATCAGAGCGTTTCACACCTTACGCTTGAGCCGCTGTGATTGGTCCTCTCGCTACGCGCACCCCAGATCCTGATCCTGGTAAATTGTATAAATACGGCTACGCCTGCCCAGGGAGGACATCAGTGAGTCGCCAGTCGCAGTCGGGAGCAGTCGCAATCAGGAGCAGTAGAAGTCAGAGCGAAGTGGAAGCCGGAGAAGGAACAGTCACAGCTGATTGGCTAGACATTGGACCTATCCCACCTTCCCACGTACCCTGGAAAACCCAAGCTCCTAACCGCCATTTTCCTACTGACAATTCTGTTGATTCAATCAACACATTGAGCCTCTCCTACAGTATCGGACCTCCCTTAGGAACCCCGAATGCTGCTGAGGGGCTTGGTGTGAAGAGAGAGTCGGCAGTGAGTTTTCAGACCCTTTTCTTCTACTCTAATCCTTCTCTTCCGTGCCGTGAAAGGACCTATTCCCCTGTCAGCTGACGTACAGGGGAGTATTCGTCTGGAAACGCCCTCTGTCCCCACACCTCGCTAGTGCGTGTTTGTGTGAAGGGTGGAGGGTCAGCACAGCCTGTCGATTCGCCTGGGGACCCCTGTGATAGTGCAGGGCCTCCCCTACGTGAGGGGCGCAGGAAATTAGGGACTGTTAGGGGAGATCTCCATAAATCTCCAATTCAAACAGTTAACATGCCTTCAATTAAAATCAAAGTGGACCGTACCATCCAACCGTGCACGGACCTCGCCTCACTTATTTTCCAGCTGACATGTATATTTCAGATCCGTTCCTTCACCAATGACGACATTATCAAAATATTTGTACAAACTGATGAAGATGCCGACCTATTCCACTCCCCAGCAATGAACAACAGACTGAGGGACAATGGCCTAACGGTCCTCAGTTCACCCGAATACCGCGCAAAATGCACCTTCATATGTAGAAAAGTCATTCCTCAGATCCTTGACAACCCTAACCTATTGACAGAACTCAACTCACAAAACACCCCCCAAATGACATATGCAGCCCGGATGGAAACTCTCCCCATGTTAAAAATCACTACGGCTACTCAAACTGACGCCATCAAATTAAAATCATACGGAATTAAAATCGGCAGCAATATCATCCCCTCAAGAGACATTGAATTCCAACACTACATACAGGTACACCAATGTTTCAATTGCAACCAATTCGGGCACAACACCAACCGTTGCAGTAATACAATAACTTGCTCAAAGTGTGCCAATCAAGGCCACTCATACCGAAACTGCACTGCCACGGTAACAAAATGCTGCAACTGTAAAGGCCCTCACGCTGCCATCAGCAACAAGTGCAAAATTAGACTCGACAATAGCACAACACCACTCCCTCCCCGCCGATCACCTCCTACAGCACCACCTCCACCTCCCCACCACGCACTCCCTACTGCCTCGGCCCTCCCCACCCGCACTTGCTGGACCAACAACGTGACCGCCCCCCCACCCTCCTCCGACATGGATGCAAAAATCACCACCATCATACTTCTGGCACATACCCTAAGCAACGGAAACAGGTCTCTTTGTCTGAAACTGGCAATTGATGGTTTGAGGGAGAACGGCCTCCCTACCATACACATTCCTGATTCCTTCAGAACCGGTCCCGACCTCATCTTCCCCACTGCCCCCATCCCCGACCGGACCAGCATGCCACCCCCTCCCCCCAGAGAAGCCACTGCAATCTCCCTCCGCCCCTCCACTTCTGCCATGCCCACACCTGACTTATCTCACCAACCTACTGTTACCTCACCCCCCGGAGTAATCAGTCGAAAACCTCCCGACCCCTCCACCTTGACCTTGCCTACACCTGACTTTTCCCACACGACTACGATGAACTCCCGAACCTCCAAAATCCGAACCAAACCCAATCTTCCCCTAACACCTCAGACTCCCAAGAATAAAATGGCTGCCCATCCCCTCACTGAAATGGTGGTCAAGACCACTAGACCTAAGAGGAAAAACACCACCTCCCCCCTTTCTTCCTAAACACCTGACTGCAAAAGAATTATAAAATACACACATCCAACTAAATCTATAATTAAAGTAAATCTATTCGGCACTACCCCAAAGAAAACAGGAAACAACCCCGACACGAACCTAGCACACTCCACTCATCCTCCCGACTCCCCCACACACACAGTCACGTAACCGCCCATCCCTCACCTACATATACCTCACTCAGACCTCGCTCACAGTCACTCGACAAGTTAGACCTCATCCCTGCACCCCAGAATTTCAATCTCATATAAGTAACAAATTATACAACATGATCACCATTATGCAATACAACTGTAGAGCATATCACTCAAACAGACACGCCATCTCTCTCCTCATACAAGAACACAATCCAGACATCCTCCTCCTTAACTCAACATGCACAAACACCAAAATCAAGCACTTCGGCTACACAAGCAGACAATCACCCCACGAACTATTCGAGGGCGTTGCAATCCTCATCAGATCATCCATGAAACACGAATTCATCACCAACTTTGCTTTCAAACACTTCATGGCCGCCAAGATCTACACTCAACACGGACAGATTATCATCTGCACAACATACTCAAGACCTAACTCGCGTATCCCCTTCACAGACCTAAACTCCATCTTTAACAACTCACACCTACCTGTAATACTAATGGCCGACCTCAATGCACACCACACCGCATTCCAACACAACCGCATCGACCCCCATGGCCAACAACTACACGCTTTGGTCACTCACAAAAACCTTCACCACATTGGCCCTTTCTTCCCCACATTCTACGCTGCTCACGGCAAAGGCACTCCAGACATCGTCATCACCAACACCCCTGCCCTCCACTTCCAACACTACATCACTCCCGGCCCCCTATCAGGCTCAGACCACATTCCCATCACTCTTCACCTCTCCAACAATCCCATCCTCCTCCCAGCAACCTCACCTCAATACCAGTATCAACACGCAGATTGGGATGCCTTCAAGAAAACACTCTCTGAACAACAATACACTCTCAACCTCGAACACCAACCCACTAGGATGATTGAGGAAACCTGGACACACCTTTTCAACACTATCACCGCCATAGCAGATACCCACATTCCTAAACACCGGTTCAAGAAAAAATACTCCTTCACACCCTCCATAAGAACTCAACGCCTACTTCACTGCTACAGGACACGATTCGAACTAAACAAACTTAACCTAGTACCAGTTTCCACAGACATCTCCACACTAAGAACACACATCATCCATAGCCTCCGTCAAGATCATGAGGTTCACTGGGCAAAACTCGTAGAGGCTGCCCAGGAACACAGAACACATAACCCCCTAGAATTTTGGCAAAGGATCGCCAAGCTGAAAGGAACTGCGAAACTCCCGTTTGATCACCTGCTAGTAAATGGTAGGAAAATCAATGAGCCAGCCGACGTAGCACAAACACTAAAACAACACTGGGAACACATTTTCCACCCACACCCCCCCACACAACAAAGGTACATCTTAAACCACATAAACAACATCACCACACACATGCAAACACTTCACGACAGAACAACTCCTGACAACACAATAGATACCTCCACTCTCACACAGGACCACACCCTCACTGCTCCTTTCACCCCAACAGAAGTCGCACAAGCACTGGAAAAAACCAAAAAGAAAACACCAGGTGACAGCAATATTGGTCAAGCAATCCTGAAGCACCTGCCCCGAGAAACAATCACAGCCATTACATACCTCTACAACACCCAACTGGCTACAGGATACTTCCCAAAGCTCTTTAAGACAGCCACAGCCGTCATGATACCTAAACCAAACAAAAACCCAACAGATCCTCAAAACTACAGACCGATCAGCATACTAGAAGTCTTAGGCAAAACTTTTGAAAGACTATACAACACCCGCCTCAGATACCACCTTGAAGATGAACAACTACTGTCCTACAAGCAGTTCGGCTTCAGAGCACACCACCCAACTCAAGACGCACTCAATATAATCACAAACTACCTCCACATGAACAAAGATGCATACAAGATAGCACTCATTACAAAAGACGTACAAAAAGCCTTCGACACAGTTTGGCACGATGGATTAAAGTACAAGATATGCACCAATTTTAACCTCCCTCAAAAAGCACAACAATTACTATGTAACTTCCTAACAGACAGAAAAATGAGGATAAAAGTCACACCTGCCTACTCTGACCACTTCACACTGCATGCAGGAGTCCCACAAGGATCAGTCCTGTCCCCAACACTATACATTCTTTACACAAACGACTTACCCGACCCCTTACACATCGACTCTCTGACAATACAGTACGCCGACGATGTAACCCAGCTAGTCAGACACAGAACTCTTGATCACCTAACAGACAAAGCACACAGGGAACTCGAACAAGTTACACAATGGGAACTCCGATGGCGAATACAAACCAACCCGAACAAAGCACAAATCACCTACTTCGGCACCAAAAGACGACAACCACGTCACATTTACCTAAACCCCTACATCGCCTACCCTTCACCTATAACTATCAAACGAACAAACACAATCCTAGGAGTCACATTCAACGACACCCTCACCATGACACTACACACCAATATGAAGGCTTTGATCGCAAACAAAGCACTCGGGAATATATACAGATTCAGAACCGCATCAATCAAAACCAAAACACACCTATTCAAAGCCCTCATACGCCCACTATTGACTTATGCACCTAACACACTCCAGCTAGCACCACCATCAAGCGCCAAGAAACTTCAAGTCATACAAAACAAAGCACGAAGATTCATCCATAACACACACTGGTCATCCTTCACCCGAAATAGTCATCTACATGAACTCAGCTCCGTCCCCCCACTTAACATCTACTGGAGACAACTAGGTGACAAACAAATAGAATCACTCCTCACTACTTACCCTCAATGGGAGGATTATTTCGACAACATCATACTCCCACGCAGATTCAGAGACAGAAATCCCTCCATACTAAACAGACCAAACACTCCCCTCCCACCTCCCTTGTATTAATAACTTCCCTATAACCACACCCAAAAAAATTTCCCCCCCAAATTAAACCTAACCTCTCCTTAACCCTCACCCAACGATTCCCTCCTCCCCCCCTCACTCCAAACCCCACGCCACCAACTCAAACTCAAGACCACTCCGACAAAAACTAACCCACTCCACCTGCACTAACACTCCCCCCCCAAACAAAAGAAAAGAAAAGACCCTAACAATCCCCCCAAAATAAAAACCTAACATACCCAGCCGTTACTAGCAATCCCCCCCCAAAAAAATAACCATTCTACCGTTAACTAACCACACCCTATCACTCCTCCCAAAATAAAAACCTAACATACCCAGCCGTCACTAGCAATCCCACACAAAATAATAAATAACCATTCTACCGTTAACTAACCACACCCTATCACTCCTCCCAAAATAAAAACCTAACATACCCAGCCGTTACTAGCAATCCCACACAAAATAATAAATAACCATTCTACCATTAACTAACCACACCCTATCACTCCTCCTAAAATAAAAACCTAACATACCCAGCCGTTACTAGCAATCCCACACAAAATAATAAATAACCATTCTACCATTAACTAACCACACCCTATCACTCCTCCCAAAACAAATACCTAACTTACCCATCCCATACTAACTCGGATGACATGTACGTTTCCCTTAGCCAATAAGGTCGGGGAGAGTTCCACAGTGCCTGTACGCAAGCCCTCTCCCTCAAGAATGTTACCTACACTGTTTTATGGGCACCTCCCTTAGCCAATAAGGTCGGAGAGGTGTGCCTAATAAAAACGGTACCAAATTGCAGACGACATTGAACGCCTCCTTAGCCAATAAGGTCGGGGAGGGGTGCAATGTACCTGTACACAAACCCTCTCCCTCAAGAATGGGGCCAGAACTCACAATACCTGCAAGAAAGAGAGAATGCAATAATTAACCCAACTCTGCCAACCACTAACAAAACCTACAATCCTCCCAAAAGAAAAACTTAACCCACCCAACCTTACTCACAACCCCTCTTAGAAATCGATACCTACAATCCTCCCAAAATAAAAACTTAATATACCCGACCTTTCTAACAAGCCCCTTTGACCCTCCTAATAAAAATAAATAAATAAATAAATAAAATAAATAAATAAATAAATAAAAACATATGACGCAATACAACTATTCATTAGCAACACAAAACATATCATTCCTAAGAAATCCTACCATACCATAAATTAACCCAAGAACCTCCAAAGCCCCCCTTTCCCCCTTTCGCCTCCCTTCTCCTCTCCTCTCCTCCCCCCTCCTCCCGACAACCGAACCATACCTGACCTTATAACATTATCCTAACCCTCCCTCTCTCCCCTTACATTTACATGCAAACACATACACACTCACACAACAACCCCCCTTAAGCAATTTTAATTCACCTTAAATTAACATACAACCGCCACCCCCATCAATCCCCAAACACAAACTCCCCCCCTCCCTCAACCAATCTCCAAACACAACATCCCCCCCCCGCCAGACAAAGCCACCTTACCAAAATCGACCTAACTCAAGACTGAAACCTAACAACCTATATCTCACTCTCATCTCCGTTCACAATTTGACATAGCTCAAATCTGCCTCCTGCCATTACTAAACAACTCTCCTACGATACACTCATCCTTCCTCACTACGAATACTTTGACATTTCAAACTCAAAGATTCAAAACTCTTCCTCCAACTCTCTCCATTTCTCTCTGACATATCTAAAAGACCCACAACTCTCAGAACCTAATCAAACATACCCAACGTCTGTGACATCCAATTCTTAATAAAATTGCCTAACTCTAGACTGAAACCACTCAACCTATATCTCATTCTCGTCTCCGTTCATAATTTGACAAAAAAGCTCAAATCTGTCTGCTGCTATTACTAAAAACTCTCCTACGATACGCTCATCCTTCCTTACTATGAATACTTTGACATTTCAAGCTCAAAGATTCAAAACCCTTCCTCCAACTCGCTCTGTTCCTCTTTGACATAGCTCAAAGACTTTACCTTCTTCTTTCTCCAAACAACCCTACGACTAGCAAAATTTCCATGTTTTCACCTTCTCTGTTAATTTGTTCGTGTGTGGCCTGTGCGTCCGTCCACCTGCGCTTCTCGGCTTGCACCGCCGCCGTGGCGGGGCGGTTCTTCCTCCGCTTTGCCAACACTGCCTAAGCTAGACGACAACCAGAGCACCCGCGTTGGCCCTTTGCTTGCCCGGACCTGCTCCCGCCCTCCCTCTGCCTCGTCCTGATTGTGATTGTTGCACCCTCAGGGCATTTTGCCTACCCCCTCACGCAAGCGGTGTTTAGCCACTGCACCTGTTCTCTCCTTCTAAAATTCACTTCCATCCTCCCTTTATTCTTCCTCTGAACCTCCTTCCCCCCTGTCACTAGCATTTTTCTAGTTCTTCTACCTGCCCTTCTTCTACCTACAGCCACGCAGCATGCAACACCTCCTCTGAGCAAGCCCCTCACCAACCAGCTCTCTACTCCAGCTTCTAACCACGCTGCAACTTCCCAGCACCAAGCTGCAGTGTACATCCAATACAATATATATATATATATATATATATATATATATATATATATATATATATATATATATATATATATATATATATATATATATATATATATATATATATATATATATATAATCAACACCTCACCCCGCCATGGTTCGAACCCACGGCCCACGAGCGTGACCGGGGAACGCTACCTCTGGACTACCAGGATACTAAAAGCAGTCCTAGACTCTGTTATATTTCACACAAAACCTATTCAACGAGCTTTTGGCGCGGTGAACCTCTAATGGGGACTACCCGTATCACGTAGGTGGTGTAATGATTGATTGTCAGACCAAAGCTTACAGCCCAGAATTATGTCACATATAACAACAAGTACACCACAGACCTCGTGGTACCACCACATTCCGGGTTGACACACCTCAGGTCGACCCAAGGGACTTGACCTCGCCCGCTAATGACGTGAGCCGGTGACCTATAACCGCACCTAGCCAAGACACCTGGCCAGGACCACACCTGCACACAATTATCCAGATCAAACCAGTTTAGTGTTAATTGTTAGAGGTCAGAAGCCGGCTGGGCCGACCCCATATAAAGGCCCTACAGTCCCGTCCACGGGCATTATCTTTATCATTATCAGTCTGGTCAGACTGATTCTCATTCTGGTTGCTGTCATCTCTCTCCCGTTCGGGTCGTCACTCGGTTCACTAAGCAGAGTCACGCACGTCCCCTCCCCAGGTCGGGAGGGAGACCTCCCGACCAGACCAGGCAGCCCAGCCAGCACTCACTGGGCCTACGTCAGGGTACACGTGAGTCTTGTCAGAACGTCCTAGGGTGAGTTACCTACTGTGGGAAGTGTATTCATTCCGGTGTGTCCGAGACTCAGTGTCAAGTAACGTAAAGCATAATGTGTTAGTACCCCGATATAATAGTGATATTAATGTGTCCATGTCATTGAGTGAAGTAATAAATAGTTGTATCAAGAGGTGTTTAACAAGCTGTCCCTTTAAGAAGTAATATATGTGTATTGACATACGAGATAAGATAAGCGTAGTGACGCTGTGCAAATAACATCCAGGCCACGCTACCAAGTTTCCTATCTTTACATCTCTACTCTCTATTCCTATATATATTCTTCCTCTTCTCTCTCTGTTTATTTCGTAGTCATTACATTGGCAACAGGTATTTTAATCAAACCGCCTCCCCCGTTAGCCATAACACCTGGCTCGTTAGTTCAAAAGTGCGTAATAAGAAGTTCCTGCGTAGTAGCGTGAAAAGTGTCCTAGTGTGTCATCTTTACAGCTCAAGTCAATGTCTCTCGTCGTGGTATGTGCGAATTTTTAATAGAAATATGTTCAGTGCTTAACGTAATTTCTCAGTGTCACCCGCTATCTGTGGCATTCTCAGTAGCCCAAGTGCAGTTTGATTGTTGGTCAGTGTTGAATGTAGCCATTGTGTTTCAGTGATGAAAGCGGTGTCTGTACTAACTGTTATAACTTAACATGTCTTTTAACCTACATCCTCCTCCCTGTCCTAATCCTTACCTCACCCTCCTTACCCTTCCTCCCATCCCTGCCCCGCCCCTCCGGTCTGTGCCCCTCCCCGCCCCGCGAAGCCTCGGTTTGGCCCGATCAACCACGCCTCGGCTCCTCCCCACCTCACCCGCAACGCACCAGCCTGGCTGGGCCTGGCCAGCCTCGCCTCGCCCCGCGCCGCCCCGCCTCGCCCCACCCCGCTCGGGTGACCTCACGTCCTTCTGACCCGCCCCGCAGCTTGACCACACTAATCCCCCGTCTTTTGTCCCGTAAGCTGTGTGTTGTTGATGATGGTTAATATAAAGTAATATTGCGATGAATGCAGAGCTTCACTCAGTGTATTTTTATGCTATTATGATTTGTGATGTACTCTTTGACGCGCAGTGATAAATGATATTCAGTGTAGTGCGCAGAGCTTCACTCCCCGACCCAGCCTGATGAGAACATTGTCGGGACGGAAATGATAGTTGCCAAACATTGACCTAACATATAAAGTAAACTTTTTTTTTGCGAATGCACTTCCAACTAATCCATCACCCCTTTAGGATTGTTTCTCTGTCAAATGTCACACACAGTACCACCCATGGCCAGCCGGACGTCAACCACAGTACATACGAGCAGAGAAGAACCAGCATGATGAAAGCAGCGTGATGAATGCAGCTTGATGAAGGCAGCACGAAACCCACCACACACCACGTCACTTCTTTCAAGTCCTCCCTTGGTATAGGATTAAGAAGATTTTATATTTTTCTACTTTAGGAAGTAAGGAGTGTGGAATGGATCGCCACACAACGAACCCTGGTGAGCCCAGCCAGGGAGGGATTCACCACTGTGGAAGGTGTAAGACAGGACGGTCTTTGGTCTCGCCGACACTCACGTACGGAGGGCGAGCCCTGGTCCGCGGAACCTGCCTTACAGTCATCTAAGGAGACGACAGCCCAAACAGTGGACCGGCTTTCATCCCGGCCGGAGAGGGCCGACGGCAGATGAACAGAAAATCGTCTGGAATATGTTGAAAATGATGATGTTGCAGAGAAGAATGCAGATGAAGCAGAAAAATTCATCTGGAATATGACGGAAAACGAAGATGTATAAAGAAACTCAGATGGAACAGAAAATTCATCTAGAAGACGTTGAAAATGAGGCTCTAAACGTAGAGGAAGAACGCAGATGGGACAGAAAACTCGTCTGGAATAGTATAGAAACCAGGAGGAAGTGAGAAGAAGTCAGAAGGTGTGGAGAAACGACCTACAAGGTGCGGTATGTGAAGAAAGGAGACAGAAGATGTGCTATGTGAAGAAAGAAGACAGAAGATGTGCTGTCCTGACATCACAAGAAAGTCGATGATGAAGGACCAACCGACTACAGCTGCTGAGCTGCCGCCATCCCCTATTTTTCAGATACCAGCTGGATGGAAGACGTGAGCTATGCCGGACCCAACTAATGTACTGATGTTGTTGATGTATAATAAAAAGATATCAATACCCTAATATGTGAAGTATTTTTTGTGTATTTTGAAGTATTTTCTCTGATTTTGTTGATGTTTACTACAAAGAATGTCTTTTTTTTAGTCTCACTTTTTTCTATGAGTTCATTTGATCAATGTCTTGGACTATGAAACACGATGTTGTGGCTATATTACTGACTGAGATGAATTATTATTTTGACATGGGCTGATAAGGAAATGTAACACCTGTTGTTGTTTGTAGAATGTGATTTGCAAGGTTGCCTCGGACACTATGCTACATATGAAGGATTTGTTCATTCTATATTCACTTGCTATGTTTCCTTTTTCTCCTGGCATAGAAGCTTTGATCTTGGCGGGAGGTATAGTGAGCTTTGTCAGATCAAACTAGCGCCAGTAGAAAAACATACACCTATGAGATTGTTGTTTGTAAATGTGAGACTATGTTATCGCCCCAGGGATTATCTTTGATACCACACGTGATGTTGCTGTCTATATGTGACATCAGTCTCTGTGGTGAAGCTTTGGTCTTGGCGGGAGGTGTAATGAGTGATTGTCAGACCAAACCTTACAGCCCAGAATTATGTCACATATAACAGCAAGTACACCACAGACCTCGTGGTACCACCGCATTCCAGGTTGACACACCTCAGGTCGACCCTAGGGACTTGACCTGGCCCGCTAATGACGTGAGCCGGTGACCTACAACCGCACCTAGCCAAGACACCTGGCCAGGACCACACCTGCACACAATTATCCAGATCAAACCAGTTTAGTGTTAATTGGTAGAGGTCAGAAGCCGGCTGGGCCGACCCCATATAAAGGCCCTACAGTCCCGTCCACGGGCATTCCATATTCGGCATTCGGGATTCCATTACGATTCTCATGCTGGTTGCTGTCATCTCTCTCCCGTTCGGGTCGTCTCTCGGTTCACTAAGCAGAGTCACGCACGTCCCCTCCCCAGGTCGGGAGGGAGGCCTCCCGACCAGACCACAGCATCACCAGCTAAGCAGATTCTCCCATAGGAGGCAGCCCAGCCAGCACCCACTGGG